>NW_015505640.1:570404-578860 GCF_001515645.1 Sinocyclocheilus grahami | reverse complement strand
TAATGTCTTGTTCAACACAGTGGTCCAGGATACAGTATATTCCCTCTGTTAGATGTGCCTTAATTTCTGGCTGAAGTGTCACCTATGAAATAAGAAAGAAACTCATAGTGAGAGTATACAATGACAACAATTATCTGCAATGTGATTGTTCAGTGCAGTAACATGAGTCTAAGGCCAGTTAGAGGTCAATTGCATTTCACACTTCAAGCTAATAAAAACAATTGACTGGACAGTGTGTTTCTCCTTCAATTTAAAGTTAACATAACCTCTGTTAGAATAGCATTATTGCCAAAAGTGCAGGACATCGGATAAGTCCCAGTGCATGAACTCTCAAGCTATAATTGTGTGGTTTAAGATTTATGACAGAGAAGATTATTCTAAAATATTCTAGCAAATATCGGCAGGCAGTTCACGAGAGCAAAAAAGACAATTTCAGGAAGCAGTAGAAACTGGCATGGCATGTGGCAGGTAAAAACTGATAATGACTAGTGTCTCACCCTCTGCAGTTCACTAACATACTGAGCAACAAAGAATGAGGACAGGACTGTGAAATCTTCAGCAGCATTGGCAATATGAGTGTACATCCTCTCCACCAGCATGGCACACTTCAGAAGACTCTCTTTGTCCTTCTCTGAAGCTGAAAAAAGAGAGATCACAAATGTAGTAATTGTAATATTTTAACTAGAACTGTTAACACATGTGATTAATTATGCTTAACGCCGTTGGTGCATTAAGAGAGATCACAAATGTAGTAATTGTAATATTTTAACTAGAACTGTTAACACATGTGATTAATTATGCTTAACGCCGTTGGTGCATTTAATTAAAATCTAATTTAGCATGACCTCCATCAGTCAAGTCTGTAAACCTTTAGACGGGTGTGATTGGTCACGACACATATTTCAGTAATATTTACGTTTTATGTTTAATATTAATGTTAAAAATGGCTGTCCTGCGTAATATATTTTTTGTGGAAACCATGATACATTTTTTCAGGATTCTATGTTGAATATGAAGTAAAAAAAACACAAAAAAAACAGCATTTATTTGAAATACATTTAACATTTGTAAAAACATAAAAGTCTTCACTGTGACTTTTGATCAAATGAATGCATCTTTACTGAATAAAAGTATTTATTTCTTGAAATAAATAAAAATCTTACCAAACTTTTGAACGGTAGTGTACTATTGTCTGGTATATATATATATGCAAGTACTGCCAAACACATTAATTACACATTCTGTTCTCTCTCTCTTCATTAATTTTAAGTACATTTTATGCCAGTTCAAATATAAATATGAATCCTGGTTAAATCTTTCAAAGTCATATTATCTGCCAGACAAATAAGAGTGAAATCAAATTCATGTTTTAAGAAAGCACCATAAGACTGACACTGCCTCACATCTGAATACATTTCAGTTCTGACCGAACTATGATGTCAAATATGAAAGTCTGAGAAATTAAAGACTGAATGTACTGATGTTACTGCAAAAAAGGCTTTAAATCTTCTCAAAAAGAGTTCTCAATTCAAAAAGGATAGGCCTTCAGTGCTAAAATGTGTTGAGCCTCGAGCTTCAGGATCAAATTCAACCTTCTTTCTTCATGGATTTTTTCTCCTTCACTTCACTTTGAAATTCAATCCACAGAGCCACAGTCTGCAAGCGTCTGTCTCTGAACACAGCTCAATGAGGTGCTTGTCTCATTAGGTGAATAATGCCTCAAATAACATCTTTCTGCACAATTAATGAATTCAGTGCAACTTGTAGATGGAAAAGTATCAGGAGACATATGACTCTACTAATACTCAATAAATGACTCTTTGGTTGAGAATAGGACACTTTTCCTATCATGTTTCAAATGTAATAACTTGCCAGCATCAAGTGCTTTCCACTTTCTTTTGTCCACTACAGCCAACAATAAGAGCAGACATGATGACAAGAAAGGGCCTTTGAATTCATTGGTGTTAAATTTGTTTGCTTGCACAGACATCTTATGTAAAAGGTTACAACAAAGTGCTGAATAGAATATTAACAGCCAGGAGAAACTCAGCCCTGAGATTTATATACTGTAATACCCTCAATGGGGGAAAGGATCAATTAAACAGGATTTAAGCAAACAAGGGTGAATAAACGTTCAAACGTTTGGGGTAAATACGACTTTTAGAAATAAAGTAATATTTTATTCAAGAATGCATTCAATTTATCAATAGTGACAGTAAAGACATTTATACTGTTAGAAAATAATTATATTTCAAATAAATGCTTTTCATTTGAACTTTCTATTCAAAGAAAAGATGAAAAAAAATCACAGTTTCCACAAAAATATTAAGCAGCACAACTGCTTTCCACATTGATAATGATAAGAAATGTTTCTAGAGCAGCAAATCAGCATATTAGATTGATTTCTGAAGGATCATGTGACACTGAAGACTGGAGTAATGACTACTGAACATTCAGCTTTGCCATCACAGGAATAAATGACTTTTGGAAATATATTCAAATAGATAACTGTTATTTTAAATTATAACAATATTACTGTTTTACTGTATATGTAAGTAAATGCAGACTTGGTGAGCTTAAGAGATTTAACTGTATATCATGTTTAAATATAAACACTTCTGAACGTGGGTATTATAGGTGTGCTTACCTCTGTCAGAGTCACCTCGCTGCCTGCCTTCATGCATGACTGATGAAACCAAGCGATAAAAGCAATTCAGGAAGGTGGGAGAAGCCTTCAGCATCACCTGCAAACATATAAAGCTCTCAAAACTGGTGCACAGCTGGACTCAGTGTAAAATCCACTGGCCTATATGTTTACTCAATGAATAAAAAAAACAAAAAACAATAACTTTCTGTCCTAAAACATTTATAAGCAAGCTAAACATTTGACCCTGAATCAATTAAA
This sequence comes from Sinocyclocheilus grahami, assembly GCF_001515645.1. Lineage (NCBI taxonomy): Eukaryota > Metazoa > Chordata > Actinopteri > Cypriniformes > Cyprinidae > Sinocyclocheilus > Sinocyclocheilus grahami. Next base: position 575,955 of record NW_015505640.1, on the reverse strand, counting down.
CATTTTTAATAGAAGACTGATGTATTAGTTAAATTATTGCAACAATGTAGGCAAGATACTAGTGATGGGTGATTTATTGCTTTTTATTTGGCCATTAAGTTTCCTAAAAACCATGTCAGGTTGCTTTGACACGACCATGTAAAGTTTCAAGCATGAGAGTATCAAAGGGATATTTCACCCCAAAACCGGTTGATTTATGCCTTTAAAGGGAAAATCGAAAATCCTGTCTAACCAAACAGCTGCTGGTAGCCATAGACTTCCATAGTATTTTTTTCCCATACTATGGAAGTCGATGGCTACCAGCAACTGTCTGGTTACCAACATTTCTCAAAATATCTTCTTTTGTGTTCAACAAAAGAAACTCATACAGCTTTGGAACAATATGACGGTGAGTAAATGATGACAATTTTCTTTTTTTTTGGGGGGGGGGGACGGTTCAATGAACTGATTTAAATATCTGATTCATTCAACATGCATGTCTTGATCACTTAAAAACAGACTTTTACTGTATTTTACTCCTAATGTGTGCTCTCATTTCGCTTAGGAAAGCCTATCAAACATGAGGTCATGTTGAGATTATAAATCCCCTACTTTCACTGATAAAGCAACCTATAGACCTTGAAGTCTTACACAGTTCCAGCATTCCTTACCTACCGGACACCATGAGCTGCTTCCCCTCAGGATTCGTGGCAACTTCCCAAACTACATTCTAATTTTCACTCATATTAGGTGCAAATTAAACACCTTTCCAGGGCACTGTAATATTCACTCCTAACATCAAGCAGCATTTGCCTGTAATACACCTATTTGCATAAACCTATGGAAATATCAGCATTATCCAAAAGCATGTCAGAGAACAAATTTACCAATTCAGCTTAATGGTACATATTTACCATGACATCCAACATTTTTAAAGTGCACAATAAGTAGCAAATTACTGTACTGTACTGTACTTAATTAAAAGTCAGTCTGAGTAACAATGCTTTTTTAAAAATCCATGTCATACTGTATTTATTAACAGATATATTATGTTTTTACTAAAGGATATATTGTATTCTTTATCCATGCTTTGGGATTCATTTTTCTTCTGTCAGACATAGTATATGTTGGGTGTGTTGATGAAACAAAACCCTGAAAGCCACATTAACAAAAACATTTTCCCAAAGCAAGTGCAGATAAAAAGATGTCAGAAACCCGTCTTTAACAAACTGATAACATCTGGAACAGTTTCGACCTCCATGGCCTCTGGCTGATTTGTTAAGTTAATTTTATACATATAAGGATATAATTCAACTTGAAATAATGCAACAATAAAATGTGTACCTTTTATCAAGTTTAAGCTCTCATCTGTCTCTCCCTCCAGTCCCAGGATACTTACCTGAGGGTAGCAGTGGATAACTGCAAACAGGGCTTCATGGATGGCCACAAAAGCAGCATGGTAGTCCTCCATGGAATGACTGTCAAGAGGTACAAACTGCAGTGCGCCCAAAACCACAATGACATGGTGTGGGTTGGAGATCTTTGCTTCACCTTGTCGGAGCAGGACGGTCAAAGTCTCGATAGTCGGTAATGTCAGTGCACGGTTCAGAGAAGGGATCTTGCTGGACTCCTTTATAACAAACTAAAAACAAGGGAGAAAATAAAAGAAATCTGTGAAATTCAATAGCAATGTCTCTCAAAAGGATACTGCTTAACTTACACCTTGTGATCAAGTCATGATGAGTTGTTTGACTGAAATAACTTGAAATAATTTACTGACTACAATAACAGCAGCATAAAATTTAATATTACATTTACAGTATGCATTGCCATTTAGCAGACACTTTCCTTGGAAATTAAATCTACAACCATTGTGTTACTAGTGCCATGATTTACCAGTTAAGATGCAGGAACTGTCATATGGAAAAAATAAATACAACAAACTAACATGAAATATCAAGTAAAAAATGAATGTGTGAGAAGAAAGAAACCACAGTGCTATTAGACACAAAGTTTGGGGTTGGTTAAAAAAAATTGTTTTTGAAAGAAGGCTGCATTTATTTGATCGAAATACTTCAAAATACAAAATATTTGATATAAATAATTTTTTTGTAGTGATATACTATTACAGTATAAAAACTTTTTTCAATTTTAACATATTGTAATATGTAATTTAGTCCTGTGATGGCAAAGCTGAATTTTTTAGCAGCCATTACTCCACTCTTCAGTGTCGCATGATTGTTCAGAAATCATTCTAAAATGCATTCTAATACTTGATGCTCAAGAAACATTTCTTTCTATATCAATGTTGAAAACAGTTGTGGTGCTTAATATTTTTTTATAAGCCACGATAAAAAAAAATTCCAGAATGCTTTGATAAATAGATAGTTCAAAGGACAGCATTTATTTGAGATAGAAATCTTATGTAAAAGCTCTTACAAACCAGGCTGACATTTGCCAGAAATCCTGCAGACACCTTCAACCGTAGCACAATATCAGATCACTTTCTAACAGAATACTTTTCAACAGCAGAGCAAACGATCAGTGCTATAAAATATTAATCACAAAAAGTGACGATTACAGAGCTTGTTCTCTATTTGTGTACTAGTATAGATGTGTGTACAGCATAAGGTTAACAAAGCTTCTGACTGCTGTGGCAAACTCTGCTAGCGGCAACTCTAGTACGTCAAGTTCTGACACCGAGAAGAAAAGTGCAATGATAAAAGTAACCTGACAGGCACACACAATCCTTCTCTGAGTGAACTCAGTGACATAGACAAGACTTTGAAACCTGACTTTTCCAGGCAGATGAATTTTAATGCTAAATCAAGACAAGCGAGAGTCAGGGCCATTGGGTGAGGTATGTGATATGTTTTACAAAGCTATAGCTGCATGGTGTTTTTCACTGTCAGCCAACTCTCTATGCGCCCTTAATGGAATGCTACAGGCTCGATAGAAGCTAAGTTTTATAGCATTTATTACATAATGTCCCTCGGTTTTTATTTAAAGGGGTCATATGATGATGCTAAAAAGAACATTATTTTGTGTATTTGGTGTAATGAAATGTGTTTATGCGGTTTAAGGTTCAAAAAACACATTATTTTCCACATACTGTACATTATTGTTTTTCCTCTATGCCCCGCCTTTCTGAAACGCGTCGATTTTTACAAAGCTCATCGGTCTGAAAAGTGAGGTGTGCTCTGATTGGCCAGCTATCCAGTGTGTTGTGATTGGCCGAATACCTCAAGCCTGTGACGGAAATGTTACGCCCCTTACTGTGATGCCGTGTCCCGGCCGGAGCGACGAGACAAAAACATTAAAACCCATTATAAACGAGGCATTTGTTGCATCCAGTGGGGACATAATTACGGATTATAATTACTTATACTGTCTTGCATCGTGCCGCGTAAACCATGTCTGCATTTGTGATTGGAGAAATGACAAACAACAAGCGCTACTCTACACTGCTCAAAACTCCCGTTTGAATCATCAGTGGCAAATCCTTTAAATTAAAACATACGTACAGTCTGTGAGTCAGAACAGCCGGCATTGTTGTCTACTCTACCAGAATCAGGAAACAGTCCTCCATAAAATGCGCTGCACACATCTTAATATTTGGGTTGAACTGTTCTGGAACAGTGTTGTAAATACAACTTAACCACTGATTTCTAGTTGTGTCCTTCCAGAAGAGCTGGCGGCTTGAGTGAGCGGAGGCCGGCGGGCTTGCGGCAACCACATGTGACGACCCCGGGCTGGACTCCGCTTTGTCCACTGTAAAAGCCGATCTGGCGATCCACAGCGCGAAGTTGATGTATTTCCTCAGTGACCAGCACGGATCAGCTCTAGGCATGACAAAGCGGATATTGTCCTCTTTTGGAAGGCCAAACAAAGTAGTTTCGCTTTCACAACGAAACACACGGCAACAACAATACTACAGCGAGAATCAAAGTTACACCTTCTTTCTTTGCGTGAACATTTGGGCGGTGTTATGCAAATCTTCCCACATCGTGACAGACATGTGGGGGCGTGTTAGAACGAGCCGTTTTAGGTAGGCATGGTTGACTCTTAACTTATATAATTATAACTTATAATGAATATCTCTTTGGATTTGAGACTTTAGTCTTTGCAACTTTACAGATCTTCTTTATGCACCAAGAGCTTGTAACACTTCAAAGAGAAAGGAAAAATTGAAATCGCATCATATGACCCCTTTAAGCAAGAAGTCCAGGAAATCATCTATAAAGGAAGTAAACAGTGCCATGTACCTGGTGGGTTTAAAAGTGGAAATGTGAGCCTCATATTTTTTGTTAAAGCACTTCTTCCTTGTGTGTAAATTAAACTGTAAAGTTGTCTAAATTGAATATTGTTTTTCTTTGTTCTGCAATCTTGTTCCTGGGTTTACTGGCTTTACATTGTCATGTAATATTGTTAAGGTTTTTGTGAGACAATACTTCCCTCAATTTGCCTATCAATTGTTAAATCCTAATCAATCAATGTCCAAAGATTATGCTAGAAGTTTACACATAAAACATAGGATATCATGATACTTTTATCTTGAAAAGACAATCACAATAAAAAGAAACTAGTACAACAGAAATGTGATTGATCTTATTCATGGAAAAACATCAAATGGGACACAAATTGAAAACAGGTAATGAATTACTTACAATGAGAGTAGATATGATTTGTGGGGTGACGAGCCAAAAAGCCTTTGAGCAATGCTCTGGAAACAGACAACAGGCGAGCAGCTTTATAAAAGTTACCGCGGACAGAACCTCCTGTGAAAGAAAAAAAGGAAAACAACATATCATCAGTGCACACTACAAAACATGTGGCAGAATTTTAAATATATGACCTAAGGCTGTCGTTCAATTAAATAATGATGGTTAATCATTACTAGTTAATTTATAAGCAAAGAAACCTAAGTAATACACCTTTATGTGATTATTAGTTTCAGTAATTTGTTTGAATGACATTCATAGCTTAATTTATGTAACAACAAAGACAGATTCTATTTCTCAGATTGCATCAAAACCAGAGGCGTCATGCCCATTCAAAGTGAGGGGGCACGTGCCAGCAACTGTCTGAAACTAATTATTTCTTTAATGAAATTATACTCTAAATAATAAACTAAAACTGCCAGTAGGTGGTGGTAAATGTCTTAATGATTAAGTCATCATTCATTCGATTCATTCAAATGGCTGATTCATTCAGGAGTGAAGTAAATGGTTCTTTATGAATGGTCCATTGAATCATTAGGCTTGTTCGACTTGTCTTGAAGCGGATCATCACCATCAGATCGATCGGTGTGTGACATCAAAGTGCCGCAAGAGCTACTAGGCACGTTTCCATTACCCTTCAAATTGCGCGAATTGAAATTGCAAATTGAAAATACGCCTAATGGAAACGCGTCAATTTCGCAAAAACGCCCATATATCGCAAAAAAGTTTTTACGCCCGCATGAGGTGGTTTTTCAGGCAATGCAAAAAAGGCAACTGCAATGGAAACGGCTTTTTCGCATTTACAGGTCACGTGGCGTATGTAAAAAGTCATATGATCATTCTTCAGTGTA
>NW_015505640.1:567813-570247 GCF_001515645.1 Sinocyclocheilus grahami | reverse complement strand
CGAATTGAAATTGCAAATTGAAAATACGCCTAATGGAAACGCGTCAATTTCGCAAAAACGCCCATATATCGCAAAAAAGTTTTTACGCCCGCATGAGGTGGTTTTTCAGGCAATGCAAAAAAGGCAACTGCAATGGAAACGGCTTTTTCGCATTTACAGGTCACGTGGCGTATGTAAAAAGTCATATGATCATTCTTCAGTGTAATATAACCTCTAAGAAACACTTCATAAGTGGCCAAGCTCCAGTATAAGGGGCTTTCCCTACTATTAATACTTGGACAATTTACACTGCACACGTCTGCAGTGCAGTGTGGCTCTGATATGGTCAATGAAGCTGATTACGGCCACTCAATGCTTGTGTTTATGTTTTTATACAGGCTATGGTTTATTCCAGCCGCGCCACGCACGTTTCTGAAGCGGCTCTCTTTGCTGCTTCTGTAAAGATATACGCATAAACCTCCTTTGAATAAATACAGCCAAAATCCGTCAAAATCCCACCAAAATCCGATGCCATGACTTATCGCGAGAGGCAAAAGGTTACGTTTTAGCCGCATAACATTGGTTAATGGAAACGCCGTCATTTCGCAATACTTTTTTTTATCGACAATCAGAAAATATCGCCAAAGTTTTGCCCAAATCTGTAATGGAAACGCGCCTATAGACAGCAGGCGGCTCCTTGCGGTACTTTGATGTCATACAATGATCGGTCTGTGCAGCGCCGCTTCAAATCCAACGCGCCTATGACCAAGGGTTTGATCGTGCCAAATGGTTCACCCAATTCGTTCAAAACGTGCATTAAGAAATGAAATGCTGCTGTGTGTTGCTCGGAGATGGAGACGAAGAGTTCTTCTTTGTCTTTATATTTTTGTTGTTTTTTTATCGACAATCAGAAAATATCGCCAAAGTTTTGCCCAAATCTGTAATGGAAACGCGCCTATAGACAGCAGGCGGCTCCTTGCGGTACTTTGATGTCATACAATGATCGGTCTGTGCAGCGCCGCTTCAAATCCAACGCGCCTATGACCAAGGGTTTGATCGTGCCAAATGGTTCACCCAATTCGTTCAAAACGTGCATTAAGAAATGAAATGCTGCTGTGTGTTGCTCGGAGATGGAGACGAAGAGTTCTTCTTTGTCTTTATATTTTTTTTGGCAAAATTGAGCAAAACAGACAACATTGTGTCTAAAATAACACAATATTAACTTCTTACTGAACTGTTGAATAAGATAAGTATCACATTTCGTGTGACATTGCACTTAGCCTATTGCTCGTGTGAAATTGCTTAACTATCTGAAGTAAATATGAGACAAAAACTCAAACGGGCATTTTTGCCCCATATCTTCAATTTTAGGGACATTCTAACTACGTTCTCTAGGCTCCATCAAGCAGTGAGTTGTTGCCCTGCCTCATATTTGTCATCAATCAGCTGTATGAAATGTCAGATGACCCACATAGGTCTAGGGTGGGGCAAGTGCATTAATAATTTTAGCATGTTATTTTTTAATTTTATAATTAATTAATCTAATTAACGCATTAAATTACCAGCCCTAATTATTACATATAACAATAAGCACTATGACACTACAAGAATCTTACAGTGCAGTGGCTTCCTTCAATCTTTGCTGGCACAAGCCCCTCTCTGAGCATCAGCAGTAATAGATGGAACTGCTCTTGAGAACAGCTGACACCAGCTGATTTAGCAGCTCCTTTACTGGCCCCTCCAGCTTCTTCACATCTGACAACGACATCCACGTTCCTGTTGAAATGATTGACAGACTGTTTACAGAGCAGGCAGAGGGTTTACAAAAATTGGTGCATCAATTTACTCAAGTCAAGCCAATGTTTCGAAAAGTTTTAGGATACTGTACCCGACAGCAGCGCATGGATACTCTGCAAAATCTTAATATGGAGTTCTTCAAGATCTGTCACTTTGGTCTTTTCCGCTGCCATGTAGAATGCGGAGAGATAGTGAATTGATGAAATGAGGAAGTCCATAGGGTGAGGTGCTGGGCTGAGTTCCTTTAAGATCTGCTGGCAAAAGCTTCGGTAGAATGCCATGTGGGATATTTCTCCTGCCTGTCATTTTCAGAGATTGAGGCTATTTCTAGTTCACTCCTGATCATGACTGTTACCATTTCAACAGAAAAGAACTGGCTCTGCTTACTTCTCTTGCACATCAGCACAGCCTGTATGGCTGGCTCCATGACAGAAGTGGCCTTCTCTAACAAATGAGGCAGAGTCTGATCCAGCTGTTTGTTCTTGCCGAGACTTGTGATCATTTCTTTGCAAAGCGTGCTTAAAGTTACCAGATGCAGTTGTAGTGAGCAGAGATCCCCTGCATCTACAGCCAGAACTCCTGCGGTGAGGTTACTTTCTACCATGAAGGAGGTAAACTTCTCCAGATTGAGGCACATGCTGCTCTTCCTGTCGATTAT
>NW_015505640.1:553646-567713 GCF_001515645.1 Sinocyclocheilus grahami | reverse complement strand
TTTTTTTTGTGACAAAAATGTCCTTAAAATTTAGTGCCATATTCATTCATTTTAGTCAGTTTTACTCTGTAAAACTATTCAACCAAATATTCAAAAATGTTTTAATGTATCAACATTTAACAAAAACAACATTTAAAGACTGTCCTTGTTGTAAATAGTACATTAGAGTATTGTTATACATTATTGTGAAATCTTTATGTTTTGGTTATTCGGTGTCTGTGTCTTAGTGCATTGTAATAAAAACGCATTAAAAACTTGACCTTCATTTTGACTTTATTCGGGTTATTTGAAACAACCATTCTAAATCTTTCATTTAAAAAAAGAGTTACCACATTGTTGTGGTAGTATTTTTTTCTCATCATATTTTTTTATCAAAAGAACATTTTAGATAAAAGTCTATAATAGTCATCAGGATATGGATTGTATTTGTTAAAGTTAACAAAAACAGAAAACCTTTACTAATATGCAAGTAATTTTGATGAAATTAACATAATAGACTAAATTAAAGAGAGTTAGAAATGAGAATAAAACAAGCAGACATTAATTATTATTTAAAAAAATAGTGATGCTATTATTATATTTAATCAGTACAAGTGAAATTTCATGTTTGAGTCCAAGTGAAATTCTTGCAAAACTGAGGTACTAGTAAATACCTGTGCTAGTGTGAGGCGAAGGCTAATGGTTTTTCCCTGACTCAGCACATTATGAAGCTTCCTGCTGTGAAGAATATCATCAAGGTAGGCCCATAAACCCCCCACCACCTCCGAGGGTACGTCCACTTTCTTATTGTAAAAACAAGTGAGGGCATGACTTGTCCAGTCAAACAGAGCCTTTGTTAGGGAAAGAGGCATCAATGTTTGAAAAACATACATTTAAAAATATTACAATAAATTTGCTACATACTGTATATCAAGTTTAAAAGTAAACATTTATACTCTCAAAAATATGCAGACTGAGTCTATATTTCAATCAGATACATTCGCTGCTCTTTATTAGGAAGAAAGCACTGTGTTGATATCCATGCAAATCGAGCAAGTTTCTGTTTTTCTGGCCAGGGTGTGCGAGGGCTTTTCAGATAGGTCTAGGGTGGAGAGTAAATGGCAGCCATATCTAAATATCTTTATGTCTAAAGGAACAAAAACAGAGATTATCATTCGGTTTACACATTTTTAGACCAATTAAATGTTAATAAAAGGTTGAAATTAGAGGTGGACAGACAATCAGTTTGACCAATATATGGAATGGGAGGAGTTGGTGTGTGGCATTGGTGTATGTCATTTGACATTTAAACCCTCATGGTTGTGTGTGTGGAGAGGGTAACAGGTGGCGGGAATACATCTAGATCTATTGAACCATGAATCCATATGTTTATTTGTAAGCTGCATTCGTTCATTAAATGAACAAAGCAAGAAACTGATAGTGGCATGGACAATGACTTTATTTCCAACTTATGAGTAAAGAACGTCTTACCACCTGTTCCTGGGTGGTTAGGAAGCTACCACACACACCATGCAACTTGTATGTCATCCAATAAATGGCACTATTTGGTAGTATGGAGAAAAGTACCCAACAACAGTATTTACACGTAACTTATTTTATATATAGTTTGAATAAATTACTAAACTTTTGAAATAACAGCCATGAGGTTCTTTAGGTGAGAAATCTGTAGTTTTGAATATGAAAATACATTATCGTCCATCTCGACCACAAAACTATCAAGCATTTTGTTATACTGTAATGCTATAAACAACAATAGCATAATACAAATTATTTAGTGCTATTAATAGTATTTTCTTCTTATTAATATTGTTATTACATGGCTAACTATTATGCAAACAAGTCGGAATAGAGAGAACACTAGTCTTTCATAAACACATCCATTTTCCACGTCAAGTCACATAAAATCATGCTAAAGTAACCTCTCTCATTGTAAATTATTTTAAGCACACTAGCAGATGTCTGACAGCCCCTGGCGAATCACATCGAAACAATCTCAGAAAGTGTGCTAACGTTTAATTTTAATGAATAAAACGGACCGTAATATAATAAATGTTATAGTAGGCCATTTTCTGATAAAATGAGAAACTTTCAGAATACTTACAATCTCATCACACAAGTGTTGTCGCTACGGAGTCTGCAAAGACCTCTAACCGCAGACAGTAATAATCGAGGATGGAATAAGCATATAAAACTGGTTTTGTACAAACAAAACAAAACAAATAAAAAAAATTAGATTTGGATTGCGTCAGGAGCTATTATCAGTAATGTTTAGAACGGCGTCTTGCTAACATGTAGGTATAAATTACCTTGTGACCAAAGTAACCATGACATTACAGCAAGTTACGCATGGTAATGAAATCATGTCTAAAAGCCGAAATGTCGAATACCCTTAATAGGGACTGAAGGATGAACAGATATCAAGTAAATCGATGTAACACTTGCTTAACAAGTGGTAGGTTGATTAAACTTTTTGACTTATCCTGTCTGAGAGAGGTTTCGTTAGAGATCATAGAATTGAAGAAGTAGATTTCGCATTAGCTGCATTAGTTTGCAGGTCCGCCATATTGGAAAGGTCAATATCAACCCGTAAGATGTGCAACAGGCAGCATTTTTACAACGCTGACCATTTCTGCGTATTGTAATAGATATAAATGTCAACATAAAACTGAGTATTAGGTAAACGCTATCTGTAAATAATACAGATAATCATAAAAACTTCAGTTTTAAAGCAAATGAATCTAGCAACCTGTAAACATTCACACTATGTTTGTTACAAAATCATAATAAATAGAATCATTAAGCTACTTCTTTCAGAATATATAAACAATGTATTAAACATTAAACCTGGTTAATTATTTACTTCAAACCGTGTTGACCTTTCCAAGATGGCGGCGCTATTGACCAAACCAATGCGACACCTCCATGTTAACATCTATGACAGAGATCGTCCATTGCTGTAGTAGCACTTCGCTTCCTCGAACGCCAAGGATATCACCGGGGTCACCAGTTTATTTTAAAACACTCCAAATGCCACTTTTTGGGACAATAATTGACTTTGTGTTGAGTAAAGACCGACAGATGTCGTGCAGCAGGTTTTTGTGACAGGGCGCTGCCGGTGAACGCTCTGGGCGTGTGTGAAGATAACGCAACCAAGGGCTGGATGTGTAAACTGTCAGGAACAGATAATGCTCAGTAACCGTCGACCCTGGGCTGCAACAAGTCAGTCTTTTTAACAGAGCCCAGTGTCATGCAGTCAAGAGTGTGTCCAGATACTCCACTGCTTACAGCACCGCTCGATACATTGGTCATCTGACTTTATACAGTAAGTTTCGGCAGATAATGATTAGGTAGACGTAAACTTTGTTTTGGTCGTCTTCTCCAAATGAATGGGACAATGTTGCGAATGACACGATTTACTGTACGGAAACTGCAACAATGTAACATCGCCTGCTGTCGGTCAGATACATTGTATCATTTGCCTAATCGGACCTCAAGAACACAGTGGAAAAGGCAAGTGTGCAAGAACGGATCGTTCGATGTCCTTGTGTCACCCGTCTGTAAGGGAAGGAACATGTCCTGGCTCTCTTGTCTCAGAACCAGAGGGTTGTTTCTACCCAAGAGAATGTGGACACACTCCAGACACACGGTTGCTCTCTATAGCACATCTACGGCCTCCAAACAAACCGCAAAGTCTGTGGTAAATCAGGAGAGTAAAGTTAAAACCTCGGAAACCCCGTTACGCGTTCCCTCGGAAGATGTCAAGTTGCTGCAGCTGGCGTACCCTCAGCGATGGAGACTGACGGGCAAGTCAAACTGTGCTCGTGTTCGGTATTTACTTAGTATTATTGAAGGCACTTGATTGGTTTTGACTGTTTTCCGAGATTAATCCAAATGTAGAGTTTAACATCCCTTAAAAAATGCACAACGATACCTTTACAAATATATAGCCTATATCGAATATCATATATATCAGATGGTAGCACTTTATAGCAAAATATATATGCTGCAATGTAACTGTTAACTTAATATTAGTCACAAGTGTCAAAATATTAGTTATTAGAGCTACTCTGTAAATGTGTAATATTTATAAAATAAATATCAAAAAGAAAATTTGTAAATGAAATATCCACTTCTGCAAATTTACCTTTTGTAAATGGATAATATTTTGCAAATGGCCTTCTGAATGTCCTCACAGCTGCCGTGGGGTTTTTGGTGATCTCCAGCTCTGTCACTATGTCTGCACCATTTTTTCTGGGAAAAGTGATCGACACAATCTACACTAGCCCCCCAGAGGACTTCACCTCCTCCCTTACTTCCCTCTGTATCATGCTAACAGGGGTCTTCCTCTGCGGGGGCGCTGCAAATGCTGCTCGTGTTTACCTCATGCAAATCTCAGGTGAAATCTCAATGCACATGAAACAATAAAAGATTTGTAGTGCAGTAGGGACTTGTTTTGGGGAAACATTTTTGGCTTATTCAAAAAAAAAATTTTTTGAACGACCATTCAAAAGTTTGGGGTCAATAAGATTTTTATTTTATTATTATTTAAAAATATTAATATGTTTAATCAGCAAGGCCACATTAAGTTACAAAAGATTTCAATTTCAAATAAATGCTGTTCTTTCCTCAGAATCCTGAAAAAAATGTATCTGTTTCCACAAAAATATTAAGCAACACAACTCTTTTCAGCACTGGTAATAATAAGAAATGTTTCTTGAAATTAGCATATTAGAATGATTTCTGAAGGATCATGTGACACTTTTGATTGAAAATTAAACTTTGCCATCACAGGAATAAATTACATTTGAAATAACACAGGAATTCATTTAAATGGAAAAATGGAAAATAGTTATTTTGAATTGTAATAATATTTCAAAATATTACTGTTTTACTGTATTTATTAATCAAATAAATGAAGTTTGGTGAGCATAAGAATCTTTCCAAAAATTCCAAAAAGTTTTTATCAACCCCAAGCTTTTGAATAGTACCATATGTATGTCCTGATTGAATTTATTTGTTTTGTAAAGCTTGGGCCTAGTTTATTCTCATTAAATCCATAAATTAGAATAATTTCATCTGATTCTTTGTGTTGACCAGCATGCATTTCTGTGCTTGCTGTCTAAAAAGCCTTTCTCGACTTTCACAGGGCAACAGATTGTGCGAAAGTTACGTGAATCCCTTTTCTCCTCGATTCTGATGCAGGAGGTGGGATTCTTTGATAAGACCCGAACTGGTGAGCTCATTAACCGTCTTTCGGCAGACACGACCATCGTCGGGCGCTGCCTCACTGACAACCTGTCTGATGGCCTGCGTTCCCTTGCCCAGGCAGGGGCCGGAGTTGGCATGATGGTAAGATGCTTGTGATAGTTTGACATTTCAGAAGCTTATTCCCTTTACGAATATCACATTTTAACCACATTTTCTAAAGAATATTCTGAAGGAAATGAGAAAGGTGCACATGCCACAATTTTGCTTACATAAAAAACCCTGACTCTTATTACTTCCTGATGTGTTTCTAAAAACAGAAGATACAGTAATGCAGTGATTCTTATGTCGATGCACTTTGATTTCTTTTAATGTTTCCTCATGGAACTTTACAGTATATGTCTCATGTTTGAACTTTAGAATGCATCTACATGAATCACTCACTAATTAAATTCTTGGAATTTCCCTTTCTCTTTCTCAGTTATATGTGTCACCTAGTCTGGCAGCTTTTGTGCTGATGGTTGTTCCTCCTATTGCCTGCCTGGCTGTAATTTTTGGTAAATTTTTACGATCCATATCAAGGCGCACACAGGATGCGTTGGCAGAGGCCACACAGGTAAGAGGTCATGTTTACTTTTAATGGGACTTTATTGCACGTTTTATTGATGTATTGATGTATGTATGGAAGTAAGCCTTGGACAGTTATCATTTGATTGCTGAATTCATTGCTCTATTGTAAGCATAAACAAGTGCCTAGTAGCCAAAGGATCATTTTACTCTATAGCTGCTCTGCATCTCCTAGTTGGCTGAAGAGAGGATCAGCAACATACGGACAGTCCGGGCTTTTGGAAAAGAGCTGACGGAGGTGCAGAAGTACTCGGAAAAGGTTGACCATATTTTTGAACTGGCTAAGAAAGAGGCTGTGCTTTCTGCTGGATTCTATGGAGTGGTGAGATACTTAATTGTTGTACAAATATTTAAGTTGTGTGAATGATTATAGGTAATGATTATCATAATCAGTAAGCCAGTTTAAGATCCTTGTCTAGTACAGTACCTCTCCAGTTATGCTCTGATGTTTTCATTTCTTTCACAGACAGGACTGAGTGGAAATGTCATCATCCTGAGTGTGTTGTATAAAGGAGGTCTGCTGATGGCCAGTGAGGCCATGACCATTGGGCAACTCTCCTCTTTCTTAATGTATGCCTTCTGGGTGGGCATCAGCATCGCAGGTGAGAATGTTAGCTCGGAGAAACTGAATATACACTACTGTTTAAAAGTTTGGGGTCAGTTTGATTTTTTTTTTTTAAAGAAATTAATATTTTTATTCAGCAAGAACACATTAAATTGATCAAAAATTACAGTAAACATGTATACTGTTAAACAAAGATTTATTTTTCAAAATAAATGCTGTTTTTTAAACTTTCTATTTATCACAGAATCCTGAAAAAATATTTAGCAGTTTCCACAAAAATATTAAGCAGCACAATGTTGTCAATGTTAGGGATGTCATACTGGTATATAAACTTGCAACAAAACCTGTATTACTGGTAACAAAAACACTATGCAACACAATGGGGACCAGCAACTGAAGGTGAACTATCCCTTTAACAAAAACAAAGGTGAGGCATGGCATACACCACATGCTTTATTATATAATGACTTACAAAAAAATGTTAAATTAGCAAACACAGTAGAACTAAATAAATAAAAAACAAATAAAAAAGCCTCCCACAATGTAGCATAACATCAGTGGCCTGTCGCATGAAGCTAGCTGAATAAACTCTTAAGTTTCAGAGTAGGTTTCGAGTTGACAAAACCAAACAAATCCAAACTGGTTCCAGTACCTGTACTGTAACTAAATCAAATTACACTTCAAATACATTTTTTCCAAAGATGGTTTCCGTCATTTTAGGTAGTTCTTATCATGGCTCCAAATTACGTTATTTTCTCAAGATGACAGCGGCCATACTGAGAATGTTTTGGCTTTACTTTTCTATAGTGGAAGGAATTGGAGATACATCGTCTATCTTTTTTTACAGTCTATGGTCCCAAGGCATGCTTTATAATTTTTGTAGTCAGTGTGCAACATGAGAGTAGACAAAGAATAGGTTTCTTTCAACACAGTTCTGGGATTTGGGGGTTGAGCATCTCAACACTGGGCCTTATTCATAGGTAGAAACCAGTTGCTGTATTAGCTGTAATTATTGCCCTGTGTAGAAGTTTTTAAAGTACAACTTGTCATTTTTCTGTGAATTAATTTTAAGGTTTCAGCTCATTCTACTCAGAGTTGATGAAGGGGCTTGGTGCTGGTACTCGTCTATGGGAACTCATGGACAGAAAGCCTGAATTTCCTCTCAATGGTAAAAATAATTTCCTAAAATAACGCCTAAAATGCACATTAGTTCCTATGAAAAAACGGTTTAACTTTTCATATGTGAACAGCAGTGCTGTAATTATTTTTTTGTTCCTTTTTTTCTTCTTTAGAGGGGCTTGTGTTAAAACCAGAGCAGTTAAAAGGAGAACTGGACTTTTGTAATGTGTGTTTTGCTTACCCAACGAGGAAGGATTCACCCATCCTCCAAGATCTAAATCTGTCTGTGCCAGCGGGGTCAGTAATGGCAGTAGTGGGAACCAGTGGTTCAGGCAAATCCACACTGGTGTCACTGTTGCTCCGGCTCTATGATCCTGATTCAGGTGAGTACTGAAAGTAAGAATCTAATGGAAAATGTTGATAGGTAAGATATAACAGCAGTGAAAATGTATAGATAAATGTGTAGTTTTGATTCAAATGCAGGTGTGGTCACTGTTGATGGCTGGGATATACGAGACTTGAATCCTTACTGGCTGAGGAGTCACATCGGTACTGTAAGCCAGGTAAGAAACGCCACCAGCAAAAAGAAAATCAGACAATCTCCTGCATCCATTTTACTTATTTCTGTGTGTGAATTTGTTTGTTGTAGGAGCCAGTTCTTTTCTCCTGCTCTATTGCTGAGAACATCGCTTATGGGGCGGCTGACCCAAGTCGGGTCACAGTAGAGGACATCTACAGGGCAGCGCAGATAGCCAATGCTCATGACTTCATCCAGGAATTCCCTAAGGGCTATGATACAGTGGTAGGAGAGAAGGGGGTATTGCTGTCAGGTATGAATAAACCTCTGATACTTCAGTAAAATTCATGTCTGTAACAGGACAAATTTGTCTGTTTGTAATTCACCCGACAAGTTATGCATAACTACATTGATTTGTGGAACAGGTGGACAAAAACAAAGAGTCGCTATAGCACGAGCCCTGCTGAAGGTAATCTGTCATCTATAGTATTTTACTGAATTTTAAATATTTGTTGTTTACCAAAGAAACACTGAATATCTTCTCATGCTTTTCACAGAATCCAAAGATACTGTTATTGGATGAAGCCACAAGGTGAAATGTTGTTTGAATACTTCAACGTCTAAATTAACTTAAAATGTACTTAAAAATAAATAGCAGTAGCATACCAGTTAAAAAATTAACATTTGTAAACTGTAGAGATCTTCTGAAATAACTTTCTAAATTCCTAAATGGGTAATTCCCTACTGTCTCTCACTTTTTATATAGTATTAGCAAATACATTTTAATGAAAGCAAAATACATAGAAATAAAAGCTAGATTTTAAGTCTTTATTCTTATATGTATATCATCTTTGAAAATGATCACAACTTTTAAAAATAGTTTTACTAAAATCTCATATATTTCACTATATATTTATATTTAACATATATTTAGTCTTTTTCCATTTCTAAAATAATTAACGACTCCAAAAAAAAAATGTCTTCATGACATGTTTCATTAATAGTACAGTACTATACGATCTTTACATGTCAACCTTGTTGCCATGATTTTGTACATAAGAACTTATTAAAAATTACCTTTAGCACAAGGCTTGTAATCAAACTTGTCGAATGCTCAAACTTGTCTGACTCTCAACCTGTTCATTAATTAATAATTTTTTCCTTTCTCTTACCCTCAGAAACGGAGTCTCCAGCTCTGATTAAGTTGAAGCAGGGAAATTGTAGCTCAGATTGTTTTGTATGCTGAAGCAGTAAGCTGCTTACCCTCAGTGACAGTGACTGCCTACAGCCTTCACTGACTCACTCAGCTCAACATAAGCTCAAGGGCCAACTATGGCAGGATATCTGCTTGCACAGAAACGGGCCTCTCTTGAGTAAAGTATGCAGAGCAGCCACACACCTCCCTGCACTGGAGAGAGAGAAAAAAGAATCACAATCAGCAATTTTTTGTCTTGTTTTCCAATAAAAATATCTTTAAAAATCCTTAAAACTAAATAGATTTATTTGAGAAACAAAACAGCATATAAAAACTTTTCTTATTTCGTATTTTAAAACTTTCCGAGAATATACACTATAGAGGTCAGAGAAAAATAACAAAAAAAATAAATAAATACCTATCAAGTTATCATTGAAACGAAATAAAATATGTGCAATATTAAGTAAGCTTATCAACACTTCAATTCACGTATATTGACTTAGTTTACGATTATTGCAAATATGTTTGGCCGGAGAGGTGTTTTATAACATCATTCGCGACAATGAGTCACCTATTAGCTTGTAAAAAACAGCTAACAATTAATATAACTGTTGATACTGTCGAGATTTACTGATGAGTTACTGTTTTGCTTTACCAACACTGCGCAAACTATATGAAAATAATGCGATCAAATATTGGCTGTGCACAAATCTCTAAACGTACTATTTTACCATTGACAGAAATATACCGAGCAGCCACACACCTCCCTGCACTGGAGAGAGAGAAAAAAGAATCACAATCAGCAATTTTTGTCTTGTTTTCCAATAAAAATATTTTTAAAAATCCTTAAAACTAAATAGATTTATTTGAGAAACAAAACAGCATATAAAAACTTTTATTTCGTATTTTAAAACTTTCCGAGAATATACACTATAGAGGTCAGAGAAAAATAACAAAAAAAATAAATAAATACCTATCAAGTTATCAATGAAACGAAATAAAATATGTGCAATATTAAGTAAGCTTATCAACACTTCAATTCACGTATATTGACTTAGTTTACGATTATTGCAAATATGTTTTGCCGGAGAGGTGTTTTATAACATCATTCGCGACAATGAGTCACCTATTAGCTTGTAAAAAACAGTTAACAATTAATACAACTGTTGATACTGTCGAGATTTACTGATGAGTTACTGTTTTGCTTTACCAACACTGCGCAAACTATATGAAAATAATGCGATCAAATATTGGCTGTGCACAAATCTCTAAACGTACTATTTTACCATTGACAGAAATATACTACGAACCACTATATGGGACAAGGCTGATAGCACTAGCAACATCAGTTCCGCCCCTACACCGGGCCTGGAATGATGACTATCAAACCATAAAAGGACAGTCATGCTAACTACGAACCTGGAGACAGTGGGTGACACGCCGCTTCACTAGGAAGTCACCCCTCGCTTACCCTGCTAGGGCCTAATATGGTTGTAGGATGGGGAAAATTCCAACTGAACATACACATGTCCTCAATAGTGCGCATGGGGACAAACACGAAGAGTATATAAGGTTTGCATGGGTCGTTCAGTCCGTGACTGGATCCATCCGCAGCTGTGTTCTGCACTGAGCTTCATCACAGAAAGGTAAGAACTGCATTAGACCCATGCGCTACTAGTGTAGTTTCGCGGATAAGGCGACTTTCCTATTATGCATACGTAGGAGATGAAGCTCAGAGCAAAAGGGGTATCCTCACTTTGAAGTACCCCATCGAACATGGTATTATTACCAACTGGGACGATATGGAGAAGATCTGGCACCACACCTTCTACAACGAGCTCCGCGTCGCCCCTGAGGAGCACCCAACTCTGCTGACTGAGGCCCCTCTTAACCCCAAGGCTAACCGTGAGAAGATGACCCAGATCATGTTTGAGACCTTCAACGTCCCAGCCATGTATGTGGCCATTCAGGCTGTGCTGTCCCTGTATGCTTCTGGCCGTACTACTGGTGAGACAATTATTTTAACATTAACCACTCACATTAATCATATATGTTGAAGATCTGATTTACAAATAATTTTATTGTATATAACAAAATGTGCAAATTTTTTCTGACCCATTTTTTCTATATTTTAGGTATTGTGCTGGACTCTGGTGATGGTGTGTCCCACAATGTCCCCATTTATGAGGGTTACGCTCTGCCCCACGCCATCATGCGTCTGGATTTGGCTGGTCGCGATCTGACCGACTACCTCATGAAGATCCTGACCGAGCGTGGTTATTCTTTCGTCACAACTGGTAGGTAAATGCAGTTTGACAATTTCTGTGTTGTATTCTTCTGTTTATCTGAACAGCTCAGAATTTTTCTTCAGCTGTGTCTTTCGATAAATTTGTTACATTTGTTTAGGGATACACAATATTTCAGTACCATAATGGTTATTGGCCAAAGTTTTTTTTTTATTTATTGTATCAGTCATTGTTGGATATACACTACCTTTCAAAGTTTGGGGTCAGTGAGTTTTTTTTTTTTTAATGAAATCTTTAATAATTTAATAACACCTTTTTGGCTTGTCAATATCTGCCAGAATTTTATTATGGTGCATCCATTTGTTATTTGTTCTGCTATGTTAGAAACAACTGACTTACTTAAAACTCTTTATAGCTGAGCGTGAGATTGTCCGTGACATCAAGGAGAAGCTGTGCTACGTGGCTCTGGACTTTGAGAATGAGATGGCCACTGCCGCCTCTTCCTCTTCCCTGGAGAAGAGCTACGAGTTGCCCGACGGCCAGGTCATCACCATTGGTAACGAGCGTTTCCGTTGCCCAGAGACCCTCTTCCAGCCTTCTTTCATTGGTGCGTAAAGACAAACATTATTATAAAGTGCTGAATTTTCCATACAGCTCTTAGTTTTATAAATAAGGTGTTTCTAAACAGGTATGGAGTCTGCTGGAATCCATGAGACCGCCTACAACAGCATCATGAAGTGCGACATTGACATCAGGAAGGACCTGTATGCCAACAATGTCTTGTCAGGTGGTACCACCATGTACCCAGGTATTGCTGATCGTATGCAGAAGGAGATCACTGCCTTGGCCCCCAGCACAATGAAGATCAAGGTAATGCATATGTGGTTATCCTTTAACATGGTCCCACTCTCCACAATGCATCACTAACCTGTTCATGTGTCTCCTTATTCTGACAGATCATTGCCCCACCTGAGCGTAAATACTCTGTATGGATCGGTGGCTCCATCTTGGCTTCCCTGTCCACCTTCCAGCAGATGTGGATCACCAAGCAGGAATACGATGAGGCAGGCCCCAGCATTGTCCACCGCAAGTGCTTCTAAATCCATCATCTGCATCTATTTGCTGTGGAATATGCAATAATGGAGAATACATTCATCATTATGGGACAGCTTTGGTACAAATTTATTTTGTACCCATGTGTTACTTGATGAACATACCCTGGATTACCAAGCAGGAACACGATGAGGCAGGCCCTAGCATTGTCCAAACAAACACAATCAAGATCCAGAAGACCATTATACCATGTTATCTATCACAAGACTGTAATTTGTACATAAATAGTCATTAATTTATTAAAGTCCATTATTTGGTATTTGGCATTTGTGCCGTGTTTGTGTTAATAAATTGTTCGACTTGACCGCATAGTGCATAGTATAGTGATCTAGAGTGTTGCTGCAAAGGAAAATAGGAAAGTCCTAGTTAGAAAAAGTAAGTTCCACTACAGTAATTATTTTCTAATTACATATAGCAAATACAGTCAAATTCTCAGCGGAGTTTGCTTAGTGTACAAATTATTTATGTTTTTGAAAATTTAAGTCATCAAATGGTCACACATGCTCATTTAACCTTTCTAATATTCCTGAAAATAGTGAAAGTTGACCTCCGTCTGACCTCACCTTAATGTGCTACATTTGCCTCCCGGGAAAACCAGGGTGAGATCCTGACCAATCAAATAGAATAAATAATTAAACTATAATAATAATAATAAAAACAATTTCTTAAAAATTATTGACTTTTTTTCAAGCACTGACACAATTTATTTCAGAATTTCACAAGTCATAAAACTAAAATGTGCATAGTTTAAATTCCTCGAGGTCAAAGGTGACTCTTTGGGGTGGTTTTAAACAAATAACTTGTTTTAGTTTTTCTATCTATCTATCTATCTATCTATCTATCTATCTATCTATCTATCTATCTGTCTGTGTGTCTGTCTGTCTCTCTCTCTGTCTGTCTGTCTGTCTGTCTATCTATCTGTCTATGTATCTATCTGTCTGTCTGTCTGTCTGTCTGTCTGTCTGTCTGTCTGTCTATCTGTCTGTCTATCTATCTATCTGTCTGTCTGTCTATCTATCTGTCTATCTATCTCTCTATCTGTCTGTCTGTCTATCTATCTATCTATCTGTGACGGCATAGCACAAAACGGTGGATTTGGTCAGACGTACTTTTAAACACATTTTAGTTTTGCTATAGTAAATCTACATATTCACATTCACATAGAGCAGTGGCAAGTGCATGAGGTTGTCATGGTAACCACATACATTGCCCACGAATTACAGCTGCGCTTCTATTTTGCCACACTAAACTTAGCAATAAACACGTTTAAAATGCACAATAAACATATCTGTCAAAACGATCTTGAAAAACTGTTTTTAAAACAGACATTTGTTGGGCTAGATTCAAGTTGATGCACAATGAGGCGCACACTTTTTAGTTAGTCTTATTGAATAGACATAAACAGTTTATATTCTAAAATCTATTTAAAGGTTGTGTTCTGTGAAAATTAAATAACATTTGGATGTAAATGGTCAGCATA
>NW_015505640.1:492927-552974 GCF_001515645.1 Sinocyclocheilus grahami | reverse complement strand
TCAAAACGATCTCAAAGGAGGCTTTTATTAAGCAAATCAAGGAGTGAATTACTCATCCACTGTTTTTAAAACAGACATTTGTTGGGCTAGATTCAAGTTGATGCACAATGAGGCGCACACTTTTTAGTTAGTCTTATTGAATAGACATAAACAGTTTATATTCTAAAATCTATTTAAAGGTTGTATTCTGTGAAAATTAAATAACATTTGGATGTAAATGGTCAGCATAAAAGTAGTGTGCGGCTAAACCGGCTGCGGCCTGTGGATCACCTTTATCTGATTGTCCGGGTCCGGAATCATTAAGCACGGCATTAATATCTTCATCTGAGTTTTTCATTGTCTCCAGATTTCTCTGCAGTTTGTGTATGTTGTTAAAAACGCGGAACATCATTTTATTCCACACAACAGGCAAGCATTACCGTTAAGTCTATTATCCACCAAAATGCAGATTCATCACGTGACAATTCTTACGCAAATGAGATTTTTTAATTAAATAAGTTTTGATTTATTAATTTACTTACAATAACAATTTAAAATGTATTAACTTTTACGTATTCACTTTTACATGTACTATTAACTACATTATATGCATTTTTACTTCATAGAAAAAACTTTATAAATAAATATTTAGCACAATTCTTAAATCGCTATGGGGGAGCCAGGCCCCCCTGTCCCCAAAGCAAAACTAAAATGTGTTTAAAATCCACCGGTTCGGTTTGCCCCCCCAAGCTCAAACGTCAAGCTACGCCGTCAGACAGACAGACAGACAGATAGATAGATAGATAGATAGATAGATAGATAGACAGATAGATAGACAGACAGACAGACAGACAGACAGACAGAAAGATAGACAGACAGACAGACAGACAGACAGACAGAGAGAGAGACAGACAGACAGAAACACAGACAGATAGATAGATAGATAGATAGATAGATAGACAGACAGAGAGATAGATAGAGAGACAGACAGACAGACAGACAGACAGATAGATAGACAGACAGACAGATAGAGAGATAGATAGACAGACAGATAGACAGAGAGACCGATAGAGAGACAGACAGATAGACAAACAGATAGACAGACAGACAGACAGACAGACAGATAGACAGACAGACAGAGCGATAGACAGACAGACAGACAGACAGAGAGATAGACAGACAGACAGATAGACAGACAGATAGATAGATAGTCAGACAGATAGACAGATAGATAGATAGTCAGACAGATAGATAGATAGACAGACAGACAGATAGAGAGATAGACAGACAGACAGACAGACAGATAGAGAGACAGACAGACAGACAGACAGATAGATAGATAGATAGACAGACAGACAGAGAGATAGATAGAGAGACAGACAGACAGACAGACAGACAGATAGATAGACAGACAGACAGATAGAGAGATAGATAGACAGACAGATAGACAGAGAGACCGATAGAGAGACAGACAGATAGACAAACAGATAGACAGACAGACAGACAGACAGACAGATAGACAGACAGACAGAGCGATAGACAGACAGACAGACAGACAGAGAGATAGACAGACAGACAGATAGACAGACAGATAGATAGATAGTCAGACAGATAGAGATAGATAGATAGATAGATAGATAGATAGATAGACAGATAGATAGATAGATAGACAGACAGACAGAGAGATAGATAGAGAGACAGACAGACAGATAGACAGACAGACCGATAGAGAGACAGATAGACAGACAGACAGACAGACAGACAGACAGACAGATAGATAGATAGATAGATAGACAGACAGATAGACAGACAGACAGACAGACATACAGAGAGATAGACAGACAGACAGACAGACAGATAGATATAGTCAGACAGATAGACAGATAGATAGATAGTCAGACTGATAGATAGATAGACAGACAGACAGATAGAGAGACAGACAGACAGACAGACAGAGAGACAGACAGACAGACAGATAGATAGATAGATAGATAGATAGAGAGATAGAGAGATAGATAGATAGTATGTTCGCTAGCCTATTTAGCGCAATGTAACGTGTTTTTGTTTTGACAGTTCGAAACGCTGTTCAAAAGTTATAAATATTTATATATTATAATTAAAAAATACCTTTAAGCCCCCTCAACCTTTTTCTTTGAACTCCTTTTGAGAGGTCGAGCTTTAACCGTAGACAACACCTGTTGATGTCTTCTCGTGATCTGCAGCGCCTTTAATTACCACAGGGCGGAGCTACAACCGTGTTTTACAAAGCAAGCGACGCCTGCAGACAACAAGCGCCATCTGTTTCCCTCGTCCCTGCGTAAATCAAAACGGTAAGTAAATAGATTAACAAAAACAAAAAACCCCGGCTCAGATTAGTGTTGACAAGTGTTTATGCGTGAATCAACATTAAACTTGCCTCCGTTCACTGCCTGCTGTCACGTGAACATTCGCTTTAAACACTAGTCGACGTAGTAATGCAGCTTTAACATCTGTGTAAACTACTGTACCGCGCGCTGTGTGGTTTCGTTCAGGTAGTCCTTGTGTCACACGCTGATGTTCAACGTTGACTACTTAAAGCTCTTTCGTTTCTCTGTTCAGCATACTGTCGATGGCAACACGTTATATATGACACTTCTTATAATTCGCTAATGTCTTTGTCTTATTCGTGTGTTTTGGATTAATGAACTGTATTATTGAAGTCAACATTCATGTTTAGTGTCACCTTATAAACCCTAATATGCAAATACGTTAAGAGGTTCAGAGAGCTCGGAGATGACGCCATGGGGGCGTGTCTAAGGAGCGCCATTTACAGCTGGCCAGCGATTGGCCTTCGCTTGCCTATTAGAATTCTGTTGCCATAGTGATTTGGTTTAAATGTCTGGCGCGAGAGGTGGGCGGATTCAGGATAGACTCAGAATTGCATAATTCAGTTTCAGTAGACTACTACTAAGCTATATAATGTACAATTTCTCTATTTTTTCTGCAGTCAAACGATAGTGAAATATGGTGACGAAGCGAATTCGGTCCGAATACATGAAGAAATTTAAAGATCCGAAATGGGACACTTACGCAAAATGTTATGAGGATTTGCTGAAGTACAGACTGTCGAGACGGCTGTTGGAGCAAGCGCACAACCCCTGGTTTTGGGGAGAATGGGGGAGCGAGACAGGCTCCAGTGGTAAATCTACTTCTCTAAATCAGAATAAAGTTGAACCTGAGAGGACCCATGATAAGAAAGCAGAACGATCTGCATGTGTGACTCCTGAACCAGCAGCTGAACCAGAACCACAGGCAGAAGCACTGAACAGAGGCACTGCAGACACCAGTAAGTCCCGAGCTACAGGCTGTTATCTACTATTTCTAATCTTTTATATTATTCATATCTTTATAAAATAGTCTGTGTACTAGTGATGTTGTTAACTAAATCTTAAAAAATAGTATTCGTTAATTGAAATAAATCTGAATAAATAACAATATTAAATACAAGTATTAGAACAAAATGTCAATTTATGAAAAAAAACCTGAAAGAAAATTGCCAAAGGAACTGAAAAAGTTATTGATTTCAGTAATTGAATTACTGAAACTAAAATGAAAGCTAAATAGAAATATATATTTTTAAAAATAGTCACAAAAGTACATAACAAAATTAAAGTTTAAACTAAAATAAAACCTGATAATATTAAATGAATAGTTTTTCTAATACTTATATTTATTTGCACTGGCATTTAAAAAAAAATTCATTTAATATTAATATTTATGGTAGTAACAATACAGCTAGTATCATAAACACTTAGAATATCATGACATGCAGAGAGAAACATGATTTATTTATAATTTTCAGCCCGTTTATATTAGAGAACCTCGCTTTACCTGATTGAAATAGGTACATTGGCATAATTTGCAAAATAATGTTGAAGACACAATGGAAAACTAAATAGCAAGGCATAAAGACAAGAAATTGTGGTACTTAATGAAAACTACTTTATTAAAACACTTTTCAAAATGTAAAATTCCATGCAGATCTCTCGGTCTTTTATCAACAGAGCTAGTTACCAGAGTTGCTGAGCAGAGTCATCAAGAGGGGGAGGAAGAGAGAGCCAGAGAAAGCTCTCCTGCTCTCAACCCAGAAACTGACACGCATATCCTCAACACACCAAAGAGCAAACGCCGCTCCTCACACAAGTATACAAGATCGAAGGTCAAGCCTCATGCAAACAAAGACCCTGAAAAAGAAAATCGTCACCCTTTTGCCCTGTATGGTGCAGGAGAGAGGCAGACGGATATTGCTTCCAAGAAAACCCATAATGTTGGTGCTACAGCATCAACTGCAGAGGTGAGGATCCTTTCTGGAAGCATACCATATCATAAGAGAGCTCTGACCAGTAAGAAATTTACTGGGGGAAAAAATTGTAATATAGTAAAAACTATTACAGTTTGGTTAACATAAGTAGTTACATGCTTAGTTTTCATCATTGGGACTTTAAAGGGATAATTCACCCAAAAATGAAAAATTCTGTCATTTTATATTACTACTATTTTAAAGGAATATCTTTGAAAGTCAATGTGGTCCAATCCTGTTTTGTAAGTAAATGATGACAGAATTTTAATTTTTGGGTAAAATATTCCTTTAAGTACTCATTTGCTTATCGTTATTCATGCATACTTCATGCAGTGTTTCTTCTGTCTAGATCCATGAGTCAGCGTTGCGAGTAAAAACCAGACGGGAGGTGGAAAAACAGATGAAGAGATTTGGCAAACAAAGAGCCAGATCTGCTGACTTTGAAAATAACAGAAATAAGGTTGTCCCCGATTTCAACCCCTGGATGACGGAGTACATGCGCTGCTTTTCAGCTCGTTCTCGGTAGCATTGCTTTCTGAAATCCTTTGAAAATGTCAGTATCTATCTAACCCTCTCGGGCTAATCGACTAAAAACACTTCACTTGATGACTGGCGCATCTGTCCAGCTCACTTCCCGTCTTCCAGAATGGGCCACAATGAATTATAACTCAAGTTTTATTTTAGGGGTTTATTTACACCATGGATATGTTGCATTTACTGGTACATATCAAACATGAAAACATCATCCATTGATGCTACAGGGCAAATTGTTAAACAATCACATGCCTTGTTGCATGATTTTTGCAGGGCTGCGTAGATTTACTGGCCATGAGATCTACCAGTGTCTCTTTGCACTCTTAGCCAATTAATAAGTGTTCATTAATTGTCAGACAATTATAGACACATAATGTGATGTATTGTAATGTTGTGTATTACCTTCATTGTGTTAATAGGTTTAATGTAAAGAAATCTGTTTTGTACTTTACAGAAATCATTGGCGCCAACATGAATCTTTGTAATCTGTTATAGTCTCACATTGGCAATCGATCCGTTATATTAATATCTGCTTACTTTGATATGAGATGTATTATATTTTACTTGTATATTCACACTGAAGGTGCATTCCATGTGGTCTTGCATCAGAACAGTAATATTACATAATGTAAAAAGTCACTGGTATCTGAAGCATGAAACATACACAGCAAAATGACAAATCAAGTTTGAATGAGACCATACACCGCAAAAGCAATTCCAGCTGTTCATCAAGTATAACTTTCAGTGTGATGTTATTTGGTTTTTAGTAGCACTCAGGTATTTCTTGTATTTTATATAATTTATTATTGAGAAATGATGATATTGGGATATTTGTACACTGTTTATACAAGGGTATTGAACTAAATTTGACTATTTTTAGTTCATCTCTGAAGAAATGTGTTGTGTGAACAAATGTACAGGTATTTTGTTCCCATATCACATCTTCATAGTGAATTATGTCATGTACTATGTGATAGTGTTGATTTTAGGGTAAAAATAATGAAGCCATAATGTTTATGAGTTACATTAATATGATTAATATCCATTCCACTGTCTGCTATGGAAGCAGTTTAGAAGGATATTCAAATTTAAGAGTTTAGATTACTGCGTGTGAAACTGAGATGTGTTTAAATGTGATGAGTTTTTTTAAACACTTTCTTTACAAGGACAGTCTGGTGGTAAATGTGACCCTGGACCACAAAACCAGTCATAAGTTGCACGGGTATGTTTGTAGCAATAGCCAAAAGTACATTGTATGGGTCAAAATTATCAATTTTTCTTTTATGCCAAAAATAATTAGGATATTAAGTAAAGCTCATGTTCCATCAAGATATTTTGTATAAATATATTAAAACTTAATTTTTGATTAGTAATATGCATTGCTAAGAACTTCAGTTGGACAACTTTAAAGGCGATTTTCTCAGTATTTTGATTTTTTGCACCCTCAGATTCCAGATTTTCAAATAGTTGTATCTCAACTATTTTTGTACCAAATATTGTCCTATCACAACAAACCATACATCAATGGAAAGCGTATTTATTCAGATTTCATATGATGTACAAATCTCAATTTTGAAAAATTTACATTTATGACTGGTTTTGTGGTCCAGGGTCACAAATGTGTTAGTTTTTAGTCTTAACTTTTTTAATAGGTTGCTGTTAATGGTGTTAAAGTAAAATAAAGTATAAATTTTTTTTAGAAGTGTATTATGGTTGTTAAAGTAGTTCTCATGTTTGTAGGTAAGGAAGTTTGTTCACAGGCTTGCTGCAGTAATATATGAAACTCTTTTCTCACCAATGCAGAAGGCAGATTTTTATATTGCCAACTCATTACAGCATGCTGTTCCTGGACATCAGGATTCTGCAAGCTTGCCCAGACCTAATCCATGTGTCAGATCCAAGGAGCACTTCATTTTTTTTTAAATTTAATGGTAACACTTTACAATAAGGTTCATTAGTTAAACATTAGTTAATGTATAAACTAACATGAACTAACCATGAGCAATACATTTGTTACTGTATTTACTAATCTTCACTAACGTTAGTTAATAAAAATACAGATGTTCATTGTTAGTTCATGTTAGTTCACAGTGCATTAACTAATGTTAACAAGATTTTAATAATGTGTTAGTAAATGTTGAAATTAACATTAAGAAAGATTAATAAACGCTGTATAAGTGCAGTTCATTATTAGTTCATGTTAACTAATGTAGTTAACTAATGAACCTTATTGTAAAGTGTTACCAATTTAATTAATTTGTTGCAAGAAGAAAGCTGCCCAGAAAGTTTTACACTTTTACAAACACTGATTTTACATTCAGCAGCTAAATTGTACATTTGATTGGGAAAGTTTTAA
Source organism: Sinocyclocheilus grahami (assembly GCF_001515645.1). Classification (NCBI taxonomy): domain Eukaryota; kingdom Metazoa; phylum Chordata; class Actinopteri; order Cypriniformes; family Cyprinidae; genus Sinocyclocheilus; species Sinocyclocheilus grahami. The sequence goes on along the minus strand of NW_015505640.1, from coordinate 545,766 downwards.
ATCAAATCTTAATTCTTCACATCAGTGCTACAGAATTTTTTTTTTTTTTGAGGTCGATGTAAAGTGTCGACACAAGATTAATGAAAAACCAAGAACCAACTACCATGCAGTGCAGTGTTAAACATGACTATTGGCAATTGTCCCATTTAAAATTTTTACAAACATAAAAGCTTGATAGAAAGACATAATGACAAGCATTAAGTCAGGTCCACAATGATTTATCGTTAATTTTCGGTGCAAGCTTATTTTGGATATGTTCACTTAAAATGTATAGAGAAGTACAGGGGACAAGTAGATCAAAATAAGAAAATACATTTTCTCAACAAAACAAAACAAAAAAAGGAGAGAAAAACAACAATCTATTTTCGAAAACAAATAAATCAGTTTAAACACAGTGTCATTCCAACAGACACCTTAAAATGGGACCGCAGCACAAGAATGCTTTACAATAAATATAGAGCATGTAACACTGATTTTGAAGCTGTTCATACTGACAATGTATTACAGTGCGATATGAAGGTAAGTGTGCACTGGCCCTTAAATTTAAACAAACATTCTAGCATTCTTTCCTAAAACATACGAACCAAAAAATAAAATACAACAGACGTGGAAAAAAAATCAAAAGCAAATAAAAAGGAAACAATGTGCTAGCAAGATAATGCACGATAAACTCCATTGATAAGATTTACAGGTGCGTGCCATAAAGCAGGGATACAGTATGCCTAAGCTATATATATGCTATATATAGTCATTTATGAATATGTCGTAGCACTGCAACCATGAAACATGCTCCACGGTGATAATAGAAACTCTTCTCTACACAACATCTACATATGGAAGAGGGAAAGACAGGGCAGGGGCTCAGTGCAGTATTCTCAGGGACAAGGGCCGGGTCTTTTAGCTACCCTCAGGGTTTTGGGTACCACAGATGTCTTGGCTTGGGCCCGAGGGGGACAGTAAACATTTTCCAGAGCCTTCTGGAGCACAGGGGGTCCCCCAGCATGTCAGAACAGGAGTAAAACTAAGGTGAGAGAAACAGTCACTCCACCATGATGAGCTGTACGTCAAACTCCCCTCTAATGTCCTCCTCCTCGTGTTCACAAAACCTGCCTTGGCCAAAGGACACAGAAAAAGTGCAGGTGATCATATAGACAGAGCCCTTTCTTCTTGTCTACAAACTGAAGGAGCTGCTTCCTAATCAGCTTGGATCTTCCTCGGACACCTTGAATCTCTATTTCTAGCTCGCATTCCAAATAAGGCCCCTCAGAAACCCTGGAAAGCATTTGGGAGGATCTGGAGTTAAATATATCCATTCCCCTGACACTGTTTCTCATGTGGCATTTGACTGATAAGAGGGTGAAGGGGTCTGAAGGACTTGTTTGTCCTCAAGGGGGCGGAAGAAGGTGAAACATTTGGCCATTTGTATGTGTGTGTGCTGGTGCTGCATCATCGTCACTCATTTGTAAGGCATGCAGAGGCAAACTTGAGCAGCGTTTGGTGGGTGTCAGTGACAAAAATAGCACCTCTTCTTGAAGAGAGCTCCTCCCTGCTAGGGCATGCCAAATACAGTAGAGATGCTGTGGGGCACCTATCAACATCCTTTTACAGACAGCGGTGAAAGGAAAGGCGCTGATTTTCAGACACAATGTATGGAAACACTTTGACTAAAGCTAAAATTATGTTTTGTTTGGTATCACTTTACAATACAGTTCAGTTCATTACCATTAGATAATACATTAGGAAACAACAATTTTTAAAGCATTTAATAATCTAGGTTCATTTACAAATTGAATTAGTATACATACTATTCAAAAGTTTGGAGTTGGTAAGATTTTTGAATGTTTTTTGGAAGAAGTCTCTTATCCTCACCAATGCTGCATTTATTTATTTTTTTTTAAAAACAAACAAAAACAAAACAATAAAAACAGTAATATTATTTTAATTCAAAATAACTGTTTTTGAAATTTAATTCCTGTGATTTAAAAAGCTGAAATTTCAGCATCATTACTCCAGTCTTCCGTCTCACATGATCCTTCAGAAATCATTCTATAATATGCTGATTTTCAGCTCAAGAAACATTTCTGATTATTATCAGTGTTGAAAAAGGGCTTTTTACTTTTGAATGGCAATTTATGTACAAATCAACATGAATCAAGATTAGTAAATGCTGTAAAAGTATTGCATTTGCTCAAATAAAGAACCTCACTATAAAGTGTTACCAGAATTTTTTTACCATAAAAAGGGAAATGAACAACATCCCTTTTCAGAGGAAAAGGGTAATGAGAAAATCCAAACTAGTAGTGAGCAGAAATTAATGCAAAATAATTAAGTTATTGGAGAAATTGGGCCTCATTCAAAAAACACAACCAGTAAAGGTCTTAATTAATACAAAATTAATTTCTGTAATATCTCATTCAATTCAATGCAACAATCTATATAAAAATGGTTTTACAAACGATTACCACATAAATATGTTACGTTTATATTTTCAGACCAATTGTTTTGTATTCTTTTTTTATTTCACCTTAGATTTTTATATTGTTAACATTTAAGTGAAAAATGCAATCATTTAAGAAATGAAAATAGTGAGGAAAAAGTGAGAGAAAAACGAAAGTTCAAGCTAAAGACTGAAAAGGACACTGAACAGAAAATAACCGTTACCACACCGAACCAGACTCTTAAATCTAACATGCAGGGAATGATGTTCTGAGACATGTGAACAACTGTATCTGATTAAATCTGAATGCAGCACAGCTATTATTAGTGGATGTTGTCGCTGCGAGTGGTACAGAGTGCTAGTGGAGGAAGAACAGTACTATTACCACCCTCATACATTCAAACTATCACACTCATATCAGACCTTTTTCTTTTAAGATATAAGATATCAAGGTTATAATATTAGCAACAAGTAGAAAATTAGTATCAAAGAATAAACATAACAAATGATTGCACTTCACTATGTTAAAAAAAAGTACAGAAACCCCACAGGACAGCTTCTAATATTTAAACCTCGGGTCTGAAAAGTAAGTAGAAAGAAGAAGTAAACCCTCTGGACCGTCACCTGGTTGGTCAGCTGATTGGGATCTGTGTTAACAGCCACACTCCTGCACGCTCCCTGCTTGAGCCCGTCTGGGAGAACGCAGCTGCCGCAACGCTGCATCTCCGTACTGGATTCCTGAGCCCATCCGCTCCGGGTCCAGCTCGCCTACACAACCAAATGACAAGCACAGCGGCTCGATTCAAATGTTTTTGTAAGCTTATAAGCAACAGTAAATGGCACTGGTATTTTTGTACCTGACTCTATTTTGTTAAGGATTTTCCGAGCACACTGGACAAAAGCTTCCTCCACGTTCTCCCCTGTTAGAGCACTGGTCTCCAAAAACATGAGCTCTGAAAGCAAAGATATAAACAATTACATCTGTTTTGTTAAATTAATTATATTCACTGAATGCAGTCTCAAAAAAAAAAAAAAAAAAAGTTCAAGAATGTGATTATATTGCAAAATATTCTATAATAGTGTTTCTTTAGTATTATTTATATATTATTCTAGTATTTATTAATATTTTGAAGTGGATTTTATTTTTGTATTTTCAGTTTTCATTTTGAGTAATTTTGTTATGTGCTTTTATAATTTGTATTAGTTTTTTATTTCTATTTTGCTTTCATTTATTTAGATTTGTCTTTAATCATTTTAGTACTTCTACTTAAGGTCTTCTTTATTTTCATTTAGTTGCCATGGCAACATTTCCAAATTTCAGTTTTCCATTTAGTATTTCTATTTTATTTCAGCTTTATTTAAATGAATGCAAATAATTTTAATAATTTTAGGAAAGTGAAGTGACAAGTGGCCAAGTATGGTTACCCATACTAGGAATTAGTGCTCTGCATTTATCCCATCCTAAGTGCGCACACACAGAGCAGTGAACACGCACACACACACACACACACCGTGAACACACACCCGGAGCAGTGGGCAGCCATTTATGCTGCGGCGCCCGGGGAGCAGTTGGGGCTTTGGTGCTTTGCTCAAGGGCAAACCTTTGGGTTACGAGTCCGACTCTCTAACCATTAGGCCACGACTTCCCCTTTTAGTTAACAATAACACCACAGATCTACAAACACTCAGTATTTCTACAATGGTAATGCACTAATAATAACCAATCACTGTTTTGCCTCTGAAAAAAGCCCTAGTGATCTCAATGCAGACAGTTGTGAGTCTATACTGGTTCACTAGTGGGCTCTGCATGTTTATGTTAGTAATACTATCCTGTAGTGACCTCTAGTGGTAAAGTCACAATATGAAAGCAGATACATTGTCAAATACCTCATTTTGAGCTATAAACATGCTTTAAATGATATTATGGATAGCGGACTTATATATTAGCCAAAAGCAATGGTGTTAAGTTAAAAACATCTTAATGATGGATTTCTTTATTACAAATACACAGATTTTCCCTTCACCAGATGTTAATTGATGGACTGGAGTCGTGTGGATTATTGTGATGCTTTTATCAGCTGTTTGAACTCTCATTCTGATGGCACCCATTCAAATAATTGGGTGCCACTACAATTCACTACAGTTGTTACCAGCCGGGAACTGCTTGTCTGACATACGCACCATTCTCTTGAGCGAAGCGCGAGGCCTCCAGAAAGGTGACTTCACGGTCAGCATCCAGATCTTTCTTATTTCCACACAGTATGATCACTATGTTCTGACTGGCCAGCATCCTGGCATCTGTCAGCCAGTTGGTCAGAGCATTGTATGTTTCTCGACTAACACCCAGAGACAGAAAGCGTGAAAAATCAATTCACTTCAGGATCTATAAACACATACCATAGTATAGCTCTAGGTAAATGTCCAGAAATATATTAATATCTGAGAAAAAAAAAGAGCAATATACAATATTATGCAGACGCACCACGGATAAACAAGTGTGACTTTACCTGGTGATGTCATACACGAGAAGAGCCCCTGCTGCCCCTCTGTAGTAGCTGCGTGTTACAGACCTGAGGAGAACAAACGTTAAGCCTCTGTAACATCAGCAAAAGTTTGTGATAACGGACGGTCAAATCTAGTGATAAACCAATATATCAGCCAAACAATTAAGTGGCTGATATTTGGTCATTTTAGAGATTAATGGAATTTGCCATTAGTTTCAGAAATAGATAATACTTCTCTTTTTCCTCAAATACACTACCATTCAAAAGCTGGGATTATTTTTAATCCTTTTATTCAACAAAGATGCAATCAACAATCAATAATAAGCACCAAATCAGCATATTTGAATGGTTTCTGAAGGATCATTTGAGACTGAAGGCTGGAGTAATGGCTGCTGAAAATTCAACACTGTCATAACAGGAATAAATTATATATTAATATATATTAAACTAGAAAAGTTTTTGTAAATTGTAAAAATAGTTCACAATATTGCTGTTTTTTACTGTATTTTTAATCAAATAAATGCAGCTTTGATGAGCATAAAAATATTAAAACATCTTACTGACACCAAACTTTGGACTTTAATTAACTTTGAGTTAATTTTGAGTACATATGCTAAATAAATGCTTGCTTAAAGGCTGAACTGTCATTCACAAACACATTTAACTTCAAACAGAATAATCAATGAGGAAATAAATGTAGGGTGAGATTTATTTTTCATCTGGAATTCACTAAATTGTGAAAAGTACTAGAATGAAGAAAGCGAATACATGTGCTAAAGTAAGTGCTAAAACATTCACGTCCAAATGATGTTACTGACATTAAATAGTACTCTGGATTGTATATTGGTATTATATCAGCAATCAGCCACCCTGCCGTCTAGATAACATCACTAGGCGCTGCAAAATCAATCTCAATTGGCTGCTAGTCAAATCACATCTCCTCACAATAGCAGGACTGTATGGCTCAGATCTCCTCCAACATTAGCCGGACTGACACATTTCTGTTCAACCTTTTTACTGAATGACTACAACATAGTACCTGCTATGAGGTATTAAGCCTCATAATTCTGAAATAAACATGTAAGACAATATTTTAATGCATTAATGTATAAAATGAGCTGCAGCAGCAAAAGACAAAAAACAAAAGCTCTTCTCAGTGCTGTTTGAAGAAGACACTAACTGCATATTTTGCTTTAAGCTATCTTGTGCTTTTTTATATATATATAATTATGTAGCTGTAACAAAAAAACTGTTTTTACTTTAACAGTGAAAGAAAAATAGCTTTAACACAGGGGTGTTGTGCAGTGTTGTTATTGTTAACTAAAGCTATTAATAAAAAAATTAACATATATACATACATATTACAATTATATATATAATTAAAAACTTATTGTATATAAAATTAAAAATGTTTTACAAATTAACTAAATTCAAGATAAAGTACTAACATTCCTAAAACGGAAATAAAAACAAAGCTAAATAAAAAAATATGAAATAAAAATGATAAAACAAATTTACTAAAACTTAAAACTTAAATTAAAATAAACAAAATAATAAATTTTTTATATAATAATTTGTCATTTTTAAGGAGACACCAGTGGCACATTTGGCTTAATTGTTCCTCTGTGCAAGTCAAAACAAGATTAAAGAAAAAAAACACATAGTTAATAATATACTTTTTACTTTTTAATAAGTCTCAAAGCTCCGTATAAATACACACACACACACACAAACTAAACAAACAAAAGGTGATTTGTGTGACATCAGCGTATTTTCATTTTAAATGTGCTGAGGCTATTTTGGCTCTAAGGAAGCTGCTGGTAAATGTTCAGTGGAAGTCAAGTGCATGTTGATAGCACTGACAAATGAATCTGTGCAAGGTACTATAAACTCCTACATGCAATCTGGACTTGTCATCTTGTGAATCACTCCCTCACCAAATGCTCCACCATCTGACTGCCTGAGAATAAATCTGGAAATTATCATCATAAGCCAAATCTTACAGTGGTCCTTACAAACATGGCCAATCCAATAGAGAAACAGTTCTAGAAATACGACACAGCCGTATGAACACACCTGAAACGCTCCTGTCCTGCTGTATCCCAGATCTGGAGCTTGACAAACTTACTGACCACACTGATTACCTTCGAGCCAAATTCAACCCCAATAGTGTGATTCGAGTCATCTTTGACTGGAGGAACAAGGAAAAGACATCAGCAACAGAACAGTGACATTTGAGATTTTTCATAGATTTGTTTCTCAATGTTGAATGGCAAGACAACAGAAACTGACATACATCTTTTTTCTATAAAATGATGAAGCAGACAAGATTTTCCAGTTCCTGCATTTCCTATCACAAGGAACTTAAACAGGAAATCTAGAGGGGAGGAAAACCAAAACAATAAAGATGTTTTCTCAAGAACTGCATAGAATTCTCATAATAAATAAAAGAGTATAGGAATGCTACTATATCAAACATTAACCAGACTATAGGCTATTAATACTCAGTCATAATCTGTACACTAAAGAGATATGTCATAACATCCAGGTTATATATCCAAATAAATAACGGCTTTCTATAGTCATTGTTATTGTCAGTACTGTATAATTGACTAATCAAAGATTAATAAACACTTATATGAATGGCGTCGACAGATGAAACATATGGCAGACAGATAGCTGCTGCCTAGCTGGCACTGAACAGAGCTTGTAAGCAAATACTGTGATGAATGAGCTCGGGACACCTGCTAAAATTCATGCTATGCTGAAGACAAGAAGTGTGGCAGGAGAAAAGGAAAATTAGTCACCCTACCGTATGTCTCTGACATGACTGGCGCTGTGTTTCTAGTCTATTTATACTGTGTTTCCTTCTTTCAAGGCAATCAACAAGGATATCAAATAAAGGGAAATCCCTTCGAGGATTTCGCGCATCCTTGTCGGAAGTTTGTGTAGCAGCTACTTCCTGTTGAGATTTTCAAAATAAAAGTCCAGGACTCTTTGCAAAATGACACAAAATGCACGATTTTTCTAAAAGTGATGAAAATAAATAAACAATTACTTTTATTCTTGGTCATGAGTGTTTTTTGTTGTTGTTGGTGTATTTCACAGACATGTATGTAAATCTAAATGTTTAAGATGTATTTTGTGCATTTTCTATTTAAAACCTTTATACATTATTTAGATCTGGTTTACTGCAAAACTCCAAGTGCTTTCAAGTAGCCACTAGGGGGTGATAGTTATATGTGCGAGTTGCATCTGTTCTGAAAACCCACACTACCTCATGATAATTTAAACCACATTTTACAGGGCTGATCTCTTTGTACCTTTCACAACTAATAAATTATATTTGTTTTTATATCCACATTTTATAATTGTGAGTGTATGTTACCCTTACATCAACCCCTGAATCCATAATTGCAACACAGACTACACAGGATTTATCAGGAAAATAGTGTAGTGGAGTCAAAACGTTCTAAATGAAATCAAGATTCCATACTTGAAAGCATATCATGGATGCTTGGGCAACAGTTCTTCATGGTTGATGTAAATTGCCCTCTATAAATTGTAGACCACATGTCATTCAGTAATGACTGATGGATGTTTTTACACACAAACATAATGTGGAGCATATGAAACAAGGGGTATTACATAAAATAGTTTTGTTTAATCTTTCTATGATGGTAACACACACACACACAAACTAAACAAACAAAAGGTGATTTGTGTGACATCAGCGTATTTTCATTTTAAATGTGCTGAGGCTATTTTGGCTCTAAGGAAGCTGCTGGTAAATGTTCAGTGGAAGTCAAGTGCATGTTGATAGCACTGACAAATGAATCTGTGCAAGGTACTATAAACTCCTACATGCAATCTGGACTTGTCATCTTGTGAATCACTCCCTCACCAAATGCTCCACCATCTGACTGCCTGAGAATAAATCTGGAAATTATCATCATAAGCCAAATCTTACAGTGGTCCTTACAAACATGGCCAATCCAATAGAGAAACAGTTCTAGAAATACGACACAGCCGTATGAACACACCTGAAACGCTCCTGTCCTGCTGTATCCCAGATCTGGAGCTTGACAAACTTACTGACCACACTGATTACCTTCGAGCCAAATTCAACCCCAATAGTGTGATTCGAGTCATCTTTGACTGGAGGAACAAGGAAAAGACATCAGCAACAGAACAGTGACATTTGAGATTTTTCATAGATTTGTTTCTCAATGTTGAATGGCAAGACAACAGAAACTGACATACATCTTTTTTCTATAAAATGATGAAGCAGACAAGATTTTCCAGTTCCTGCATTTCCTATCACAAGGAACTTAAACAGGAAATCTAGAGGGGAGGAAAACCAAAACAATAAAGATGTTTTGTCAAGAACTGCATAGAATTCTCATAATAAATAAAAGAGTATAGGAATGCTACTATATCAAACATTAACCAGACTATAGGCTTTTAATACTCAGTCATAATCTGTACACTAAAGAGATATGTCATAACATCCAGGTTATATATCCAAATAAATAACGGCTTTCTATAGTCATTGTTATTGTCAGTACTGTATAATTGACTAATCAAAGATTAATAAACACTTATATGAATGGCGTCGACAGATGAAACATATGGCAGACAGATAGCTGCTGCCTAGCTGGCACTGAACAGAGCTTGCAAGCAAATACTGTGATGAATGAGCTCGGGACACCTGCTAAACTTCATTATATGCTGTCGATAAGAAGTGTGGCAGGAGAAAAGGAAAATTAGTCACCCTACCGTATGTCTCTGACATGACTGGCGCTGTGTTTCTAGTCTATTTATACTGTGTTTCCTTCTTTCAAGGCAATCAACAAGGATATCAAATAAAGGGAAATCACTTCGAGGATTTCGCGCATCCTTGTCGGAAGTTTGTGTAGCAGCTACTTCCTGTTGAGATTTTCAAAATAAAAGTCCAGGATTCTTTGCAAAATGACACAAAATGCACGATTTTTCTAAAAGTGATGAAAATAAATAAACAATTACTTTTATTCTTGGTCATGAGTGTTTTTTTGTTGTTGTTGGTGTATTTCACAGACATGTATGTAAATCTAAATGTTTAAGATGTATTTTGTGCATTTTCTATTTAAAACCTTTATACATTATTTAGATCTGGTTTACTGCAAAACTCCAAGTGCTTTCAAGTAGCCACTAGGGGGTGATAGTTATATGTGCGAGTTGCATCTGTTCTGAAAACCCACACTACCTCATGATAATTTAAACCACATTTTACAGGGCTGATCTCTTTGTACCTTTCACAACTAATAAATTATATTTGTTTTTATATCCACATTTTATAATTGTGAGTGTATGTTACCCTTACATCAACCCCTGAATCCATAATTGCAACACAGACTACACAGGATTTATCAGGAAAATAGTGTAGTGGAGTCAAAACGTTCTAAATGAAATCAAGATTCCATACTTGAAAGCATATCATGGATGCTTGGGCAACAGTTCTTCATGGTTGATGTAAATTGCCCTCTATAAATTGTAGACCACATGTCATTCAGTAATGACTGATGGATGTTTTTACACACAAACATAATGTGGAGCATATGAAACAAGGGGTATTACATAAAATAGTTTTGTTTAATCTTTCTATGATGGTATAATCAGTTCATGCTTTCCTTTCATTTAAAAATTAGTTCATTTGAAATCAACAGGAAAAAAAGTCAGAGTTCTTATTGGAGAGTCAACCATTACTGTCATCAAGGCATTCCTGCTGAGGCACTTGAAGCTCTTCTAGAAAATCTAATATAATTCCAACACCCAAGAACGAGGCTGCTTGCTGAAGAAGTGCCACCACATATCTTCTCCAGATGGCTGTGCATTGGTCCTGTGTTCACTGCATAATGCCTTAGAGTGTATAGGCTCCAGATCTCTTCTCTATGTTTACATGTCATGTTTGTTTTAGATCCTTCCTGGCTCACTATATATGCCAAAGATACATGACTGAACAAAGGAATCTGAGCTCAAAGGGCTGTGTCAACATGTAAATAATCCACTCACTTAACATGCTTTTATGTAAACCGAGAATAATTACATAATTATTAAGAGAATTATGAAGGGATAAAAAAATGTCTTTAAAAATGTCTAACAAATCAAAACTCTTTTTAGGTTCTTCATATGCATAGTGACACTGAAGACTGGAATAATGGTTGCAATTTGTAGCTTTACCACCACAGGATTAAATTACATTTCAAAATATATTCAATTAGTAAACAGTTATTTTAAACTGAAACAATATTTCACAATACAGTTTTTACTGTATTTTTGATCAAATAAATGCAGCCTTGATGAGCATTAGAGACTTATTTTAAAAACATTAGAAAGCTTAATTATTAATTACAAGCTTAATTATGTGTATATACATGTGTATATATAAGTGTAACTAATTTAAGTAATGATCATTTTGGTCAATTTGTTCAAGTGCTATCCAGACACAATTGTAGTAAACACATGTATGTTGTACTAAAGCTTCCCACAAGCTTTATGTCTTGCATGTAAAAGGTCTATAAGCGATTGTGAGTTTGTGGTATTGAAAAAGGGGGGTTGCATTTATCCCTGAGGAGCTCTGCTATCACAAGAGCACAATGGTTACCAGGAAGAAGGGAAGTTAACTGTCCTTGGAATCTAAAATTGTCATCACACTGTCTGCACCAGGATGTTATTTTGAAATGTGGGAGGTTTTGTCAGCTCAAAGCAATGATTAGAAAGGCTTGCATCTGTGCCAGGTTAAACCTCAGGGCAAAGAATGTGCGATAGCACAAAACAGTATCACAACTGCTGTCGCGACAGGACTTGAAATGCTATTGTTTAGTTTGTTTTGCCTAATTGTCTGTTGGAATGTTAAAATGGAGGCATACTGACACATTTCATTGAAGAAATTAGATGTGTTAATGTGCATACAGTTACTTCTTTGCAGGTATTGATGCTATGTAGATGGATCTAACTGCCTACATATTCAACAAATTATGTGGCACTTTATGTTGCAGTATATCAAGAGTTTTCAGTTACTCTACAGGTTGTTTAAATCTGAGACCTTATATATAGAATCAATCCACTCTTTATGACACTAATAGCATAAACAGCACAGACACAACCAGATTCCTGATTTTTTTTATCAGAGCCTTGCAGAACAACATTTGTAAGTTTAAGGTGACTGGGAAAACACACCATAGAGTAGTGTGGTGCATTAACAGTGAGGGTTTTGACTGGGTGCCTTCATCTGCGATCAGTGCGTCAGTGTTTCTGTCTTTTCAAACGCAGCGTGCTGTTAAGTGGCTGTTTATCCTGTAGCACAGTATCCTCTGTGCAGACAAATGCTAAAGATTTAACTCTGTGACTAAGTAGCACACTCTAAATCACAACCACACTAAATACCACTATTGTGTTGTGTCCAGAAAAGGCGAAAGCTGCTTGACAGATTAATGTGGTGAAAAGGAAGAAAAGTTTCTCTAGACACTGAGCTTACATGAGCCCTTTGTTGGATGTAAAGTCATTGGACTTGTAGTGTTTCATTTCATGAATGATTCTTTGTTTTGAACAAATCATCTTATTCACTCACTTCCATGAATTGATTTGTTCAAGAAAGTAAAAGCTTCTTTCAAAATCAATCACTTGTCCACTCATTCACTTCATTCTGTATACAGTTAATGACACATATAGTGCACAGTGGTGTGATTTCACAACTTCTGCCTTTAGAAGTGCATGACTACTTTTCAAACTGACTACAGAAGGCTATGAGCATATAGCATGCTGGAAAGGAGCATGTGATTAATTAGACCCAATGAACAAACATACAACCTTCATTGAATGATTGTTTATGGAACCAAAGGGAAAAAAGTTTGGACAAAATAGTTGAAGGAATGATTCAATGACTCACTTATAACAAAGAGTTCACCTATGCCCACCTATTGCCCACATACCCTGCAGAAAGGATCTTTTTAGTTAACTAATTCAAAAGATTTGATTTGAGATTAATCAAAATACTGATTTGATTTTGAAAAGTTCAGTTAATTCAGAGATTTCAGTTTTGTTTGTCTGGTATTCATTGTATCGTTCTATTACTTTAAATTAAGGAAATATCACTTTGGGGCTTGCATTTATTTTGTTAAATTTACAATGTAATGGAAGTAGCAACAGATAATTTCTTACATTTGATTCAAATGGATAGAGATGGAGGCAGATGTGAATTGATTGGAGAAGTCTGGCATACGTCATCAGAGAGAAGACCGAGTTATGATATTTAGATAAAAATATTAAAAAAGGAGGTTAAAAAAAAAATAAAATGAAATACGCAAGGGATTGCTTTGCAGGGGAAAAAAACAAAAGCACAGAAGTATCTCACTTCAAAAATACGTTTCAAAATAGGAGGTGGTTAACCAAGAGTTAACCATGCCTCAGATGTCAGATAAACAGGGCTAAAAATCACTCAATGACTGCCAGGGTGGCGATACTCGGTATCCTGGTCTTAAAACCTTGACTGGCCTGCATTTAAAGTGATTTGTGGCCAGCTCTCTATTGTCAGCACCACGCAGCCAAATTCACTTAATAATCTGATGTAATATGTATGAGGGAGTTTGGTCATTGGATATTCATCCTAAAGGTCACAGCTGAGCTACTCATTATTTCAGTAGTAACAAGAGCTGATGCTAGCTACATGCTATCTCAGCTATCTCCCATAATGATGCATGTCACTTGTTATCAGAATGTTTAATACGCTCAACCAAACTGCAATAATTTAGCAGAGAAAAATGTCTCTCATAGTTTCTTAAAGGCTTTTTATTGAAGGCGCCCTTTCATGCGGCCCTGCCTCCATAGCACTTCATGAGCACAAAGAGTTTGCCATTGTTCCCCACACATCACTATTGGAGACAGACAGCCTGGGAGGCAGTGGACAGACAAACAAGAAAGAGAGAGAGAAGGGGAGGGCTGAAAAGAGAGGGATGGAGAAGGCAGGACATGGCCCTGTTTTGATCACTCCAGCGTTCAGTAACCTGGCACCAGTGTTGGGGAGTAACTAGTTACATGCGACGGCATTACGTAATTTAATTACTAAATAAATGTAACTGTATGCAGTTACAGTTACTAAGAAAAAATGTGTAATTAAATTACAGTTACATATGAAAATGTTAACGATTACAAAGGGGATTACATTTGAATATTTACACACATCAACATACAGATTTAATTGATTTCTTTCCCAAATTGCACTGACTACTCTGAGACATAAGGCCCTATAATTTCCGCAATGCGGAAAACACAGACTGGTTTGTAGAATCCAGGGTAACACTTTAGAATAATGGTCCGTTATTAACAAGTAACTATGCAGGAAGTAATAGGTAGTACTACATTAACACTTAACGATTACACTATTAACTAATAGAGGAGCAAGATTAACTAAGCAGTAAGTAGTAGCAAATTTAGTTCCTTATTAGATATTTGATCATTATTAAATAAATATATCCTCATTGAGAACTACTTACGAACTATGACCAGCTAATAAAGAATAACCAATTAATTGCTAATCACAACAGTAACGTCTTAAAAGTGAACAATTGTGTTCTTTGTGGAAACTAATTTATGAATTTATTATGAATTTATTATTTTTTAATTAACTATTTTTTTTCCAAACCATTGTTAGATGCCGTGATTCCTGTAGTTATGCAAAGATTTGGTTTCAAAAACAGTATCAGTAAACTATTTCTTATGATTTTAAATCTGCATTGAGCTTCAGATCAATCTCAAAGTAAAAGGCGGTACTAAAGTCTGATTTTGTGGTGGATGTGTTTGTGGTGAATTTGATCATCTTAATTCAAGTGAGGAAGGATTTTGAAAGTCTGACAGTGCTGAGCACTACTGTAAGGTTAACCCTGCATGGTGTAAATGTTTGAAAATTATTAATTATTATATAGAAATTTAGAAAAGTAATCAAAGAGTAATCAAAAGTAATCAGTTACATTACTTTAATAAAGTAATTGAAAAAGTTACACTACTATTACATTTAGGTACAATAGGGTAACTTGTAATCTGTAACTTATTACATTTCCAAAGTAACCTTCCCAACACTGCCTGGCACAAAGGGGAGCTGGGATCACTGGCATGCCTGGCTTGGGTGAGACTTTAGAGGGCTCTACGGGAAGACTACTGATTGCTGCAAGACTACATTACTGTGCTCTGAGTCTCAACATGGTAAACATTCACATTACACACAGGGCATGGTGTAACTAAACTAACTTAGCTTTACAGCCAAAAACAAAACAAAAAACAGCATAATATAGAGTAAGAGTAGGTTCATATTTATACTTATGCTACTGTTTAAAAGTTTGGGTAGTTTGTTTGTTGCTGTGTTTTTTGTTTGTTTTGTTTTTTTGTTAAAACAAGGATACATTATATTGATCGAAAGTGACAGTAATTACTTTTAAACTGTTCAGTTTCAAATAAATGCTGTTTATTTGGTATCACATTTTTCACCAAAATATTAGGCAGGACTACTGTTTTCAACTGTAATAATAATAAGCAATGTTCCATCATCAATATATTCATATAGAAAACTGTTCTTTTAAATTATAATAATATTTCATAATATTACTGTTTTACTGTATTTTTACATCATTTTTGATGCAAAAAAAAACATTTCTTTATTTGTTTGTGGCACAAAATACACTGTATAAAATTAGTAGGGTCCAAATGTCTGAGACCACATTTAAAATCTGGGATTTAAAATTCCATTTAAAGAGAATAAAACGTGTAATGAATATTTAAGATTCAGCAATATTTCTAGCTCACTAATGAAAAAAAAGCTCATTTCTGACATCAACTGTGTGAACTTTGCTGTAATGCCATTGGACATTACATTTATACAATTTATACTCTGCAGATAATATAATTTGTGTATATACTGTATATATACATAATTTTTTTTTTTATTAAATTAGAAAAATATAAAAAAAAAGAAAACAACATTTTCACCAGTGGTCTCAGACTTTATCAACTTTAACAGAAATCTGATCTCTGTCTCTGACTCCCACAGTCCGATGCCTTTGAACCAGACTAGCTGGTAAATGTTTGATGGTTTAGAGATGGTCAGGACCAAGAACACCATGATAGATTGACTTGATCTGTGACAATATCCTTGAGTTGAATGCGTGTCTCTTTTGGAAAGTGGTTGCATTCACCAAGCCTCGAACTGAATACTAATGGGGTGAGCCCAGCTGTCATGATATAGATGCACAAGTCAATTGTTCCACTCATGACCCTTTCGAGTCTCCATGGACATAGATAGATCCTGTCAGAAGGGTTCATGTACTCAAAAACCGAAGCTACGACTATCTTTCCCAAGGTACCAGGGTATGAAGTCATTAATGCACACCAACAATAATAAAGACAGATAAAGTCCAGAAGCATGCAATAAACATTAATATGATAACTGTTTTTCTGGACAAATTAGCCCAGCTGTTGTATCTATTACAGCTGCAGCCCTTATGCTGTCCTCAGAAGCAGAAGACATCTGTGGGAATTGCAACACTATTTTTTTTTAATGTTTGCTCAAAATTAAACAATAACAAACTACTATAAACTTACACTGTACAATCCTTCTAGATGAAAGGAAAGAAAAGATCACATTCTTTCAAAATTAGGATCAGATTATTCGCCCATGGCCACGTTCACACTTGAATTAAACAGATTGGCTTTCACCGCCAATGACGTGGACCTTAGAAAAACACTGATCTTTTATTCATTGTGTCTTTTATTCATGCCGGAGGGGCGAAACACAATCGCTGATAATTAGAATATATAGAGTTGAGCACTGTAGACTAGCAGACCATGGACGAAAGAAGATGGGAATGCTGCCTTTGAGACAACAGCGATTGTAGAAGATTAGAGTGTCTACCACACTGCAACTTGTCTTAATGCGCAATTCAACCTTGCTCTCACGTCTCATGCTGTCCACAGTCTATAAATACTGGTCATTCGGTCATTGTGGGAATGATATTGAATAATTTGGATTAAATATCAAATGTAATTTACATCCTTTATCCCACATAAGTAATACATTTAATAAATCAGCTTTCCGCTTTGCCACCAAAGGAATAAATTAAATTTTTAAATATATTAAAAGAGAAAACAGTTATTTTAAATTATAATAAAGTTTTGCAACATTATTGTTTTACTTTATTTCTGATCATATAAATGCAGTCTTAGTGAGCCTAAGAGACAAATTTTTTTTTATATAATTAAAATCATTAAGATTAAATTATACAAATATTAATATAAAAGAAAAATTTCTGCAGTTCTACACCAGGAAACTGTGGTTGGACTGCTTGGTTTGGGAGCTGATGAGGTCAAAATAACTGTAAATATAATATCCCAATGAATCATCCATTTAAAAGAGCTGGAATTGTGCAGGGTTTTTACAAAGAAATGGGCGGAAGGAGGCAGGGATGGCTCCAGGAGATAAGGCAGATAAGTGGAAAATGCAATTGCAGATTTATCTCATTGAGAACGTGCTTGGATCCCTGTCTTGAGCCTTTGCACAGGCCTCACACATTCACATGAGATGCAGTCCATGCATGACAATCTGCTGTCATCATTACACACCAGTGAGTTTCCCACACATTTTGGATACGAATCAGGTTGAAATACTGTCTAAAACAACAGTGCGGTGTCTTTATCATTTCCCCGTATATGTGCATGTCTGTGACCCCTCCAACTTACACAGTTTGATACCCTGCTGTTTTTTTTAAATGCCATAAGCAACTGATCATATGGTTGAATTGAATAGTGGGTGAAATCAGAGCAATAGATTAATATGCTGTCCAATGCAATGCAGCCACGGGATATAATTGAGGTTTCCATATGCTGACGTATTCTTCTTGGCTGTCTCCAGCAATTACATAACTGATTCCATATAGCATAATTATAGACATTTTTATTGGCAGAAACAGCTGACTTCTGGTCATTTTCTAAATCGTACTTCCTTACTTCACTGTAACTTGAGTATTCTGCCATACAAAGGCAAAATGCAGTAACTACTTAAGAGGAACTGGAAAAGATGGCTACAAAAGTTTTTAGATTGATTTGATATCAGTTTACATACATTTTGTCTGAATCTAAGCATAGTTGAGCCAACACAATCTGTCACAAAACAGGTCATAGTCTAATGTCATTTTACGCTGCAAAGGTGGAACAGTAGGTGCGTATGAAACCAGTCACTTGACTTTTTCTGTATCAGCAGGGCAAAGTATTGGCAATGAATTTTTAAAAAAAAGTATAATTTGATGTGATCTTTACAAAAAAAAAAAATATGTCATGAAAGATAATACAGAAAAATTTTTTAATATAAAATTATCTGCCAATATAAATGCATTGAGGTTTCCATATGCTGACGTATTCTTCTTGGCTGTCTCCAGCAATTACATAACTGATTCCATATAGCATAATTATAGACATTTTTATTGGCAGAAACAGCTGACTTCTGGTCATTTTCTAAATCGTACTTCCTTACTTCACTGTAACTTGAGTATTCTGCCATACAAAGGCAAAATGCAGTAACTACTTAAGAGGAACTGGAAAAGATGGCTACAAAAGTTTTTAGATTGATTTGATATCAGTTTACATACATTTTGTCTGAATCTAAGCATAGTTGAGCCAACACAATCTGTCACAAAACAGGTCATAGTCTAATGTCATTTTACGCTGCAAAGGTGGAACAGTAGGTGCGTATGAAACCAGTCACTTGACTTTTTCTGTATCAGCAGGGCAAAGTATTGGCAATGAATTTTTAAAAAAAGTATCATTTGATGTGATCTTTACAAAAAAAAATAATATGTCATGAAAGATAATACAGAAAAAAATTTAAATATAAAATTATCTGCCAATATAAATGGATAAAAACATAATTTCCAGTGTGTTTTCCAGTGTTTAGCATATAAACTATGATAGCATATATGTTTTGACTGAGTGTATGTGTGTAGCCTATGTGAGATAAATATACAGTATAATGCTTTCCTTGTTTATAGCATTTATCACTCTCTGACCACTTATAATGTCTTGGCTAACATGTTTTTATTCAGTAAATCTGGTCACAGCTGGTTCTGCATTGCTTTTCCATGTTGTTAACTCTGTTTTTCCCTCCGCCTTCTTTTCTCCAAAACACGGCTGGACCCACACTGATGAATCCTCTTATGTCACACTGCTATTATCACTGGAGATAACGGTTGCTGGACCTCTCCCACACAGACGTGCTGAATAAATACCGGATCTGGGCAAGGCAACACCAACGAACACAATTATACATGTGACAAATAAAGAAACCAAACCAAACCATATTTAGGGAATTGTTAGAGGCTTAAGCTAGAATGTAAAGCAGGGTCCACAGCTGGTTCTGCATTGCTTTTCCATGTTGTTAACTCTGTTTTTCCCTCCGCCTTCTTTTCTCCAAAACACGGCTGGACCCACACTGATGAATCCTCTTATGTCACACTGCTATTATCACTGGAGATAACGGCTGCTGGACCTCTCCCACACAGACGTGCTGAATAAATACCGGATCTGGGCAAGGCAACACCAACGAACACAATTATACATGTGACAAATAAAGAAACCAAACCAAACCATATTTAGGGAATTGTTAGAGGCTTAAGCTAGAATGTAAAGCAGGGTTCCTCAAACCTTGTCCTGGAGGGCCGATGCCCTGCAGAGTTAAGCTCGAACACACCTGAGGAAGCTAAGGTCTTCAGGACAGAAAATCACAGGTAGATGAGTTTGATCAGGGTTTGAGCTAAACTCTGCAGGGCAGTGGTGGCCCTCCAGGACCGGATATGAGGAACCCTGATATAGAGTTTCACAAAACTAAAACTCAAAGCCATATAACAGGAAAGTAAAAATCAGCTTGCAAATTGAGGTTGTAAGATTTAAGCTGTATGATATAAAACCATCTTCACATTTTTATATGATTCATTAAAGAAGGCAAAAAGCAGAAACCTCTATACTGTATGTGCTATGTTGCAAGATGTAAAAGCGAAAAATAAAACAATAAAAATAAAAATATATATATTTTTTTACTATATATTATATTGTGTACAATTAACAGAATGCAGTCCCATTTATTTATTTATTTAGTTATTTACTTATATATGTTTGTTTGTTTGCCGTTTTTGTGCATATTTTTATACAGTATTGTGTGTAAAAATGACATCACATTATGTGCTCTATAAGCTGCATTGGACAAAAAATGTATGAAAGTAAGAATATATCATTTATCTGATGATAAAAGTAACCAAATTAACAATGAAACTTCAAAAACTGTGGAAATTAAAGGGTTTATATTATCACACTTGTATGTGGCATTGGTGGGTGGGACACTCTCACACTAGAGAGCATCTGATTGGACATCTGATCTTTGTAGTGCAGGATGAGTCATCATTATTTTGGTTCATTTTCCTGGAAGAGAAAGACTGTGAATTTTACATGTATACATGCTAAAGCTGAGCTTTGTCAAAATCATTTTGTCAAAACATTAATTATTACTAGAGTTTACGAATATCCATAAATCAACACCAAATGAAATGCATTCAAAAGCTCAGTGTTTTGAGACTGAACTGGACCCGTTCTGCTCTGGACGTGTGTTGATGATTAATGCAGAGAGGGTTGAGAGGTCAGAGAGGAAAGTGAGTGGGAGAGAAACTGTTGTGCTTCAACTCAAATGTCCTATCTGATCTCTCCATCCCATCTCCCCTTTGAGATTTCAGCTGTGAAACGCAATTTACGGTCAAATGGCTTACTTGGGAAAGGGGGAATTTTGGAGGACAGCTTTCTGGTTACAGTCAAATTGAACTCATTCAGTGATGCAGCTCACCTGTTGACTCTGGTTTAGCATAATGTCTTTAAATGACCATTACACAAGAAAAGTATTTTTTATCTATTCTCTATACGCTTCAGCTCTCCTACTGTCATTGCTCATCAGTCTCTCCACGCAGCAGGGATGCAGTGACTCCTCTCTGAACTCTATGAGGTACTTGTGATAAAGGAGGGGTTGGGGCTGAATTAAGTCAGCAGATCTGCAGTTAGGGGAGGGTTTCTGAGGAAGTCTCTGTTAATAGACTGTATATTTGTTCTCTGGGTGTGACCTGGATGAATCCAGAATGCCCAGTGGATACAATGATTTTAGACACGTCTCCCTGAATTGAGGGGGGGAAACCTGTTAAAATAGGGCACAGTATACTGTATTAATATGAAGGAACTTTCCTTATTTATTTTTGACAGTAGTTTTACCTTATTTTGTACTGCATCGTGTTGTGTTTTAGGGTTAACAGAAATGTACATAAAATTTATGAATAATTTTTTATTGTAAATCTGGTCACAGCTGGTTCTGCATTGCTTTTCCATGTTGTTAACTCTGTTTTTCCCTCCGCCTTCTTTTCTCCAAAACACGGCTGGACCCACACTGATGAATCCTCTTATGTCACACTGCTATTATCACTGGAGATAACGGTTGCTGGACCTCTCCCACACAGACGTGCTGAATAAATACCGGATCTGGGCAAGGCAACACCAACGAACACAATTATACATGTGACAAATAAAGAAACCAAACCAAACCATATTTAGGGAATTGTTAGAGGCTTAAGCTAGAATGTAAAGCAGGGTCCCTCAAACCTTGTCCTGGAGGGCCGATGCCCTGCAGAGTTAAGCTCGAACACACCTGAGGAAGCTAAGGTCTTCAGGACAGAAAATCACAGGTAGATGAGTTTGATCAGGGTTTGAGCTAAACTCTGCAGGGCAGTGGTGGCCCTCCAGGACCGGATATGAGGAACCCTGATATAGAGTTTCACAAAACTAAAACTCAAAGCCATATAACAGGAAAGTAAAAATCAGCTTGCAAATTGAGGTTGTAAGATTTAAGCTGTATGATATGAAACCATCTTCACATTTTTATATGATTCATTAAAGAAGGCAAAAAGCAGAAACCTCTATACTGTATGTGCTATGTTGCAAGATGTAAAAGCGAAAAATAAAACAATAAAAATAAAAATATATATATTTTTTTACTATATATTATATTGTGTACAATTAACAGAATGCAGTCCCATTTATTTATTTATTTATTTATTTACTTATATATGTTTGTTTGTTTGCCGTTTTTGTGCATATTTTTATACAGTATTGTGTGTAAAAATGACATCACATTATGTGCTCTATAAGCTGCATTGGACAAAAAATGTATGAAAGTAAGAATATATCATTTATCTGATGATAAAAGTAACCAAATTAACAATGAAACTTCAAAAACTGTGGAAATTAAAGGGTTTATATTATCACACTTGTATGTGGCATTGGTGGGTGGGACACTCTCACACTAGAGAGCATCTGATTGGACATCTGATCTTTGTAGTGCAGGATGAGTCATCATTATTTTGGTTCATTTTCCTGGAAGAGAAAGACTGTGAATTTTACATGTATACATGCTAAAGCTGAGCTTTGTCAAAATCATTTTGTCAAAACATTAATTATTACTAGAGTTTACGAATATCCATAAATCAACACCAAATGAAATGCATTCAAAAGCTCAGTGTTTTGAGACTGAACTGGACCCGTTCTGCTCTGGACGTGTGTTGATGATTAATGCAGAGAGGGTTGAGAGGTCAGAGAGGAAAGTGAGTGGGAGAGAAACTGTTGTGCTTCAACTCAAATGTCCTATCTGATCTCTCCATCCCATCTCCCCTTTGAGATTTCAGCTGTGAAACGCAATTTACGGTCAAATGGCTTACTTGGGAAAGGGGGAATTTTGGAGGACAGCTTTCTGGTTACAGTCAAATTGAACTCATTCAGTGATGCAGCTCACCTGTTGACTCTGGTTTAGCATAATGTCTTTAAATGACCATTACACAAGAAAAGTATTTTTTATCTATTCTCTATACGCTTCAGCTCTCCTACTGTCATTGCTCATCAGTCTCTCCACGCAGCAGGGATGCAGTGACTCCTCTCTGAACTCTATGAGGTACTTGTGATAAAGGAGGGGTTGGGGCTGAATTAAGTCAGCAGATCTGCAGTTAGGGGAGGGTTTCTGAGGAAGTCTCTGTTAATAGACTGTATATTTGTTCTCTGGGTGTGACCTGGATGAATCCAGAATGCCCAGTGGATACAATGATTTTAGACACGTCTCCCTGAATTGAGGGGGGGAAACCTGTTAAAATAGGGCACAGTATACTATATGAAGGAACTTTCCTTATTTATTTTTGACAGTAGTTTTACCTTATTTTGTACTGCATCGTGTTGTGTTTTAGGGTTAACAGAAATGTACATAAAATTTATGAATAATTTTTTATTAAACTTAACAATACTATTACAATATATTCTTATTTACTTATACTGTAGAGCGTACAATAAACAGTAAATCCATTTTATTTTTAGTGCAATTTTTGTGCATAGTTTTTTTGTACAGTATTGTGTGGGTTTTCGTGCTCAAAATTTACAGTACATTTTCATATTTCTGAGTTACATATTTCTTTTTCTGTTTTTCAGTTCCCAACAAAGAATTTTAGCTTAACAAATTAAAGAGCAAAGGATGTATATTAGGTGGCCACAGAGAATGATAGGTAACGTAATCTAGTAACACTAGCTAACTAACTACAATAAACTACTACAATAAACTAAACTGTACAAACTGCATTATTCACAACTAAGTATTATGGTCAAATACCATGTTGCTTTAGTCATTTAGTCACCTCCAATTAAGTAATTCTGGGTATAAAGAGTTTCCCCACTAGTAATTAAAACTTTCTGATGGTGATTGCTTTCATGGATGCTCAGCTCATAAATATGATCATTCTGACATGACTTGATATGCTTTAGCATTCATTCAGCAAATGAATGAAGGGCTAATAAAGAAATGCTGTATTTGGAAGTGCTTAGAAAAGAAAGAAGTTCTTGTTCCCTTGGGGCTGAATTAAGTCAGCAGATCTGCAGTTAGGGGAGGGTTTCTGAGGAAGTCTCTGTTAATAGACTGTATATTTGTTCTCTGGGTGTGACCTGGATGAATCCAGAATGCCCAGTGGATACAATGATTTTAGACACGTCTCCCTGAATTGAGGGGGGGAAACCTGTTAAAATAGGGCACAGTATACTATATGAAGGAACTTTCCTTATTTATTTTTGACAGTAGTTTTACCTTATTTTGTACTGCATCGTGTTGTGTTTTAGGGTTAACAGAAATGTACATAAAATTTATGAATAATTTTTTATTAAACTTAACAATACTATTACAATATATTCTTATTTACTTATACTGTAGAGCGTACAATAAACAGTAAATCCATTTTATTTTTAGTGCAATTTTTGTGCATAGTTTTTTATACAGTATTGTGTGGGTTTTCGTGCTCAAAATTTACAGTACATTTTCATATTTCTGAGTTACATATTTCTTTTTCTGTTTTTCAGTTCCCAACAAAGAATTTTAGCTTAACAAATTAAAGAGCAAAGGATGTATATTAGGTGGCCACAGAGAATGATAGGTAACGTAATCTAGTAACACTAGCTAACTAACTACAATAAACTACTACAATAAACTAAACTGTACAAACTGCATTATTCACAACTAAGTATTATGGTCAAATACCATGTTGCTTTAGTCATTTAGTCACCTCCCATTAAGTAATTCTGGGTATAAAGTACTAGTAATTAAAACTTTCTGATGGTGATTGCTTTCATGGATGCTCAGCTCATAAATATGATCATTCTGACATGACTTGATATGCTTTAGCATTCATTCAGCAAATGAAGGGCTAATAAAGAAATGCTGTATTTGGAAGTGCTTAGAAAAGAAAGAGGTTCTTGTTCCCAAGAATGATAGTACTGTTCATTATGCTGATCATGAGAAAGTATAAGAAGCTGTATTGTATTCTCCACAGTACATCTCAAGGGTCATACACAAACTCACGCTCATCCAAAATGTGTGGCTGGGTGTCTGATTTAATGGGAAAACTTGCTGTTTTTTATTGTGTCAGCAGAGGAAATTCAAAAACAAGACAAAACACTTTAGAATAACACCATTCATCTGACTAAAGCAGTGGAGCAGAAAGAGTGGAAACTCCTAAATCAATAAATTTTTTGTCACATGTTGTAAATGTCATTGCAAAAACAGCAACTAATGGTCAGCCTGGTAGGTATAGGCCACACATTTTGTGGGCAAAATGTATGGCACAAAAAACACCACAAGACCCCCCACAGACCAGATTTAGGGGCCAGCAGAGATCAACGAACTTAACAAAGAGCTTTCATTGCTTTATACCACAACGTGAAGGTATATTTGCAAACAGCTGTCTGCAATCATTTGTGGCTTTGGAGGCGTGGCTAATGCTTTCTCTGAGGCTGTGCTTTGACTCATTGGCAGCGAGGGCAGATAGTCAAAGCTTAACTCTGTTTGGACGCCCCAGAACAGCACCAAGCTTTTGGATATACACATAAGCATGCGCACAGCACACACACTCCATTCACCCTATTCTGTGTAGCGCTCTCTCAGCATGCCACCACTTTGACCATCAATCACATTAACTCTCAAAGAGCCCCAAAGCAGTTTGATAGAGCTCAAACTGGGACATAGACACTTCAGCTAAGTTACGCATTGTGGCTTCACTGACAGTAAACTACAGCAAGGCAGTAGATGACGTCATTGGCATCTCATTAAATAGATTCTAGGTGGGAATAAAATAAACTTTTATTCTTGATAGGTAAGTATTGACTGTAGGTTTTTACAATGCATTACAAACTTGTTGATGTCTATGTATATTGTTTAATTTGAATTGGATTTAGGGAGAAATGTCATAGGACCATCTTCCCATTTTAGGTTACATAACTAATCCCCACCTGCTGCGGAAAAGATTTTGAGACAAATTGATCCATGACCACAACAAGCCAAGCACTCTTCAACCAGCACTAAAGGTGGTAGTAATTTAATAGTCAGATTTGTTCCAGAGCTGCTCTAGAGCCAAAGTATTAAAACATTTTGGAGTTGGAGTGAAGTTTGAGTAGTAAAATTTATGTGATGCAAATGTATGAGTTTCATTTTCCATCTTTGAATCAAATTAATATTTTCAGAAGAAAATGTGAACATCACAAGAAGAACCTGGCTATTATCAAAACGGGATCTTGGAAACACATGTTCAATATTTTAAATAATTAGTTGACGTTGGTGTCCTGATCACTTTGTATTTTGTGATAATGACTGCCAGCTGACTTTACATTATCTTTTTATTGTATATGACACACTAAATAAATAAGTGGACATGAAATATTGATTTGAGTGGAAAAAATCTTATCTGACTTTATCTTAAAGCAATGATTAAGAAAAAAATAGTCTACTTCAATATACAAAACAATCTGCCAAGAAACAAGGCAAAATTTCCAATAGGAATCCATGTGATTGGGAATTTGATGTGAGGGTGAACAATTTCCCCACACAGATTTTGATATGATTTCGATATGATATGAAGTTGGTCAAGCGGATTTACTGCATTGATCAAGAGCTAAAGCTACTTGGTTTGAAATTGACATCTATGCAGGGGCGGATTGGCCATCTGGCAATTCTGGCAAATGCCAGAGGGGCCGGACCATTTTGTTTAATGTGGGCCGGTCAGATTTTTTCTAAATATTTATAAATAAAATTGTTTTTACAGGCCAACAGCGCATAGGACGGGTTTTTATCACTTGCACGATTTCTCTATGCTTATAATAATAATAATGTTAATAATAAATAAATAAGCATTTTGCCCAGTCGGCCACGAATCATTCAGTCAAAATCAAGCACGTCATCAGAGAAATTGCAACTGCTGCAGTGGAGGACAGTTAGTGCCGCAGAGGTAAGAAGAAAACTGAAAATACAGCTAGCACAAATCATTTTCACACTATACTTCTGCCAGTTAGCTCCTGTTTTTGGTTTTTTTTTTGACAGTAGCCGTAGAGATGTATGAAGCACATCTCACACAGAAGTCAGGGCATTTGTGTGACCAACTTGAATATGAGCGAAATCTGTGTATTCACCTTCACATGAAACTCTTGACTGCAAGGATTCCTATTGGAATTATTGGATTTCAACCACAAAATTTTGCTGAGCAACAATAAATGTGCACTTCTAATAAAATAAGTCACATCTACTGTTCGACAGATTTTGTGGGAAAAATCGAATTTCAATAGGAATCTTCTGGAATTTTTTTAAACATTTAAAAACAAGCAATAATTTTATTAGATGGTGTGACTGACCAATCAGAATCAAGTATGAGCCGTTCATAATTGCAAGCAGCTCCAGATCTTACAACGGAAAGGCCGGCCTGGACCCAATTATAGGCTGCATGTGATGTTTGAAAGAGCCGGCCTGTAGCCAAAACTGTTACACATGATGCTAGTCTGTAGCTCCTGACCCCTCCTCACAAACAGTCAAACACATGCACACAAACACAAGTGCCCCCCGGTTAACAGCCCTGACAAAAGTGTGCTTACATAAGACATGGGATCAGGGTATATTTCACCACTATACAGGACATGGCTGACTCAGAGCTGTCCTCTATACTGTAATCACTCTGTTTAGATTCAATGCTCCATAATAACACATGAGTTTTCATTCAGTTAGCACATGTTCTCATAAAGAGGGTCTCTTTTTTCTTCTTACTCTCTCCCCCTCTCTGTTTCCAGTAATTAAGCACCTTGACTAATTTCTGTGAAAATTTGGGTGACAGTTTGCGGTTACGCAACTTAATTAGTGTAAGGGGATTGTAAGTCCCTGAGCCATTTTGTTCTGTAGTGCCCTCCCTTTTGCTCTGCCTCCAGTGAAACTGTTGTAGAGAAAGGGAAAAAAAGAAGAAAAAAAACTTGTAGGAGAAACCAAGGCTAGTTGTCGCTTAAAGGGGTCATGTGATGCGATTTAAAATTTTCCTTTCTCTTTGGAGTGTTACAAGCTCTTGGTGCATAAAGAAGATCTGTAAAGTTGCAAAGACCAAATACAAAAATACAAAGAGATATTCTTTATAAAAGTTAAGAGTCAACCACGCCTACCTAAAACGGCTCGTTCTAACACCCATGTCTACATGTCTACGTCACGATGTGGGAAGATTTGCATAACACCGCCCAAATGTTCACACAAAGAAAGAAGGTGTAACTTTTATTCTCGCTGTAGTATTGTTGTTGCCGTGTGTTTCGTTGTGAAAGCGAAACTACTTTGTTTGGCCTTCCAAAAGAGGACATGACTAGAAATCAGTGGTTAAGTTATATTTACAACACTGTTCCAGAACACTTCAACCCAAATATTCAGATGTGTGCAGCGCATTTTATGGAGGACTGTTTCCTGATCCTGGTAGAGTAGACTACAATGCCGGCTGTTCTGACTCACAGACGTTTTTCATATTTAAAGGATTTGCCACTGATGATTCAAACGCGGGTTTTGGGCAGTGTAGAGTAGCGCTTGTTGTTTGTCATTTCTCCGATCACAAATGTAGACATGACTTTATGTTTACACGGCGCGATGCAACGCAGTGCGTAAAAAGACAGTATAATCCATAATTATGTCCCCACTGGATGCAACAAATACCTCGTTTATAATGGGTTTTAATGTTTTTGTCTCATGGCTCCAGCTGGGACACGGCATCACAGTATGGTAAGACCGATGAGCTTTGTAAAAATCAACGCGTTTCAGAAAGGCGGGGCATAGAGGAGCAACAATAATGTACAGTATGTGGAAAAAAATGTTTTTTGAACCTTAAACCGCATAAACACATTTCATTACACCAAATACACAAAATAATGTTATTTTTAGCAACATCATATGACCCCTTTAAGGAAGTTGACCTTTATCTCAGTAACTATTAGGTTTGGAGTCAAAATTCCTATTACGTAAATGATTGCTGTTTCTAGCAGGGGTTTTTCATGATGGTTTCAAACATCTTAGAATTAGAATTCTAAATAATAGTAGACTAATAATTATTGTGAATTATAAATTCTTGTGATTTCCTGTGAACTAAATTAACAATATTTGGTAAACAAGTGAAAACACATATCTAATGTGTTTTCATATAAAGCCACATTGTGAGATATGTCACAGTTACGAGAAATAAAGTTGCCATTGCAATGTATTTCACATTGCGAGATATAAAATCATACTTTAAGATATAAAATGTCATTTTCCGAAATAAAGTCACATTACTGAGATATAGTCATGGCTGGATATAAAGTCATTTACTAGAAACAAAATTGCAGTTGCAATGTATAAAAGTCCCATTGTGATGAATTAAGTCACTTTATGAGATATAGTCATATTTTAAGATATAAAGTTGAAATTGAGAGATAGTCATATTGTGAGATATAAAGTCACATTGCGAGATATAAAGTAATATTTTGAGAGTTAAAGTTGCAATTATGAAATATAAAGTAATATTTTGAGATATAAAATCACAGTTATGTGAAACAAAGTTACTATTGCGATGTATAAAGTCACATTATGAGAAATAGTCATTTTTGAGATGCATAGTCATATCTTAAAGATATAAAGTCACATTATGACACATATATGCTATTGTGAGATATTAGGTATAAGGTCACACTGTGAGATATAAAGTATGTTAGGAGAAACAATGCTGCCATTGCAATGTATAAAGTCACATTGTGATATAGTCTTTTTTAGATATTGTCACAATTGTTAGATTCAAAAATCATAATTTTAGATATAAATTTCAATTATGAAATATAACATTTAAGCTATTACCATACAAGATACATTTTAGCATTTATTAAAACAAAAATATTACAAAATTGCTGAATTTTCTCAACTGCAAAGATAAAACAACATCAAACCCCAGACAGTGAACTGTGCATAACCCGCAATGAACAGACAGTATTAAGCCTTATTACTCCTTCAGGCAAGACAGTGTTTACCAAGTAATAACTATATAAAAGGCACTGAGATTATGAAATTATCCCCTTCACTGATGGCCTTTCATAACATATCCCAAGAAAATGAATAAAACAGTTCAAAAAGATGCACACAGACAATAAGTAGACAAAATGTATATTTATTCTGAGAAAGATAATCTACAGGGAGGTCTCTGTTATTGCATGTCAGCTTTGTCTGAACGACCACCAGATCCTGAACAGTTCCGTCTGGTGGGACGCTGCAGCAATGAGCTCACTCACACCGAAAATATACAACACTGCAATGCAACTCGCGTGCAAATCAATGCAGTGAATAAACACACTGCGTGATTGAAGTAATAGTTTGGCGACTTGTCAAAAACCTCTCAGTAATTGATTCTGCCCTGTGAAAGTACACAGCACTGTAGCGCTCATATGCTTTGGTCAGTCTGAACTTAAGGCCCTTTTTGCAACACATGCAATTTTGAGATGCACAATATATGAAACATCACGAAAACATTTCTTGATAAAAGATTAAATACAATGTTTTGAGCATCCTTCAAAAAAAAAGAAAAAAAGAAAAGAAAATTCTGTCGTCACTTACTCACCTTGATGTCTTTCCAAATGTGTGTGACTTTCTTTTACCAGTGGAACACAAAAGACATTTCAAAGAATGTTTCAACCGTGTTTGTTCATAGAATGAACGACAACTGAGACATTCTTCAAAATATCTTCTTTTGTGCTCCACAGAAGAAATTAAGTCATACGGGTTTGAAATGACGTGAAGGTGAATAAATAATTACAGAATTTTAATTTATGGGTGAACAATCACTTTAAAATCAATATAATTGTTTGCTTTGGGTTTCAACTCTCCCTATGCCACCTTCAGCACTTGCAGTTTACAGCACTGTAATCACTTGCAGAGAGCCACTAACTTCTTTCTCAGCACTGTTTCAATACCTCGCCACATTCTGGCACAGTCTAACGTTACAAGTGGCAAACATAAAACTCATCTTGATTTCATTCTTGGTTCATTCTGTGCTCATGAAAGAAAAATGTTTGCCACTAGTGACGTTAGTGATACTTCCACACCAACCCCAGCTTATGCAGTGAAACATTAACTTTTTCTTACTGTGTCATTCAGCTTATGCTCATTCACATTTCGCATAGCAGCAGGTGACTTTTCCAGTTCATCCAATGTAGAAGCCTGATAAAAAGTGCAGTTTGCCCTGGAGCAACACTCCACGCATTTTATTTAGAATTAAATTAAAGATAGGACTGCAATGCTTATCAAAACATGACGCGGCTAACATCATCCTTTAGGGGAGACAAACGTACAATAGTAGCTTAAACAACAGAGCAGTGACTAGCAACGTCAAGGTCATGGGTTTGATTCCCAGGCAATGCATGAAGTGATCCAATGTATGGCATAAACGCAATGTTAGTTGCTTTGGATAAACTGTCTGCCAAATGCATTGAAGCAAATATGGAAGAATTGTTTTTTAAGATTTTCTGTGAGAATATTTTAAATGTGTCATATATGTACCACTAACATCCCCAATTCTTTAAATAAATTGAATTAACTGAATTGAATTAATAAGTAAATTTGGGGGGGGAAATCCCCATTTGCTATTATTTGAGCATACAGATAGCCCCGCCACCAAACTCACATTCCTGCTTGTGTTGTTATGTTTTGCAATCAAAACAAAAAGTTAGCAATTTCATTTAATGCCACTAGTGGTGCAGGAATGTACAAATTGCACCTTCAAATAGTGCCATAAATTGCAAAGGCATGAAGAACCTAAAATTTAACTGTAGAAATTTCATGCACAAAAAATATATGTATAGTCTTGCTCTAACAGAAATTTAAAAACTATGTTAACCATTATAATTTCTGGTAGAAAACTGTGGCCTGAAAAGTTTTTCCTTCATTGTTCGCATCCTAATGTTCACATACACACATATGTTCACATGTTTGGGGTTAGTAAGATTTTTTTTAAAGCAATTAATACTTTTATTCAGCAAGGATGCATTAAATTGATCAAAAGTGACAGTAAAGACATTTATGTTAAAAAAAAATTCTAAATAAAATGCTGTTCTTTTAAACTTTCTATTCATCAAAGAGTCTTGAAAAAACATCACAGTTTCTACAGAAATATTAAGCAGCACAACTGTTTATAACATTGATAATAATAAATGAATGTTTCTTGAGCACCAAATCAGCATATTAGAATGATTTCTGAAGGATCATGTGACACTGAAGACTGGAGTAATGGCTGCTGAAAATTCAGCTTTGTCAACACAGGAATAATTAGTATTTTAAAATACATTAAAATAGAAAACAGGTTTTTTATTGTAATAATATTTTTACAATATTACTGTATTTACTGTATTTAATAAATGGAATCTTGGTGAGCAAAAGAGACTTTTCACACATATCAAAAAAAAAAAAAATCTTACCAACCCCAAACTTACGAACATTACTGTATATTCCTATAAATACCCAATAACATCCGACTCAATCAGATTCCTACTGACAGCAATGAAATGCTTCACTTAAAACACTTTTTGATGAAGCTCCAGGTTCAATGACCAGATATACAATCCAACTGGCCTACAAAGTGTACTTGCACTCAAAGACCCTGACCTCACAGCATGTTTGGGTCTGGACTTAACTCCAAATGTAAACAAGACAGCCTGGAGAGATGTGCCAGCGTCCTGCTGTTTCTGAAATGGACAATCATTCCGCCTCAGAGGACAACAAGGGAAATGTCAGTGATGTCAAGCTGATAGTGTGTCCAAACATCTGCTTGTACTCGACATCACACTTAATGATTTGACAGATAAAATGAAAGAGCACTTGAGTATCTCAGACTGAATTGCTCTGGATCCCTCCTCCCCCAATATGAAGGAATAACAAAGGCAAGCAATTCTGTTCATGTAAGCACTAATAAAATGCTATGGTTTTGCTAAGACCGACCATCCACTTGAAACCCTCTTCAACAAAAGATAAGGTAAAGAAAGACAGATGACTCTCGCCCTGAATTGTTCACATGAGTATTTGAGGTTAACTTGGGACTTTCCAAATAAAGAGCAGATCCTAAAATGTAGTGGACAACTTTGAGTCTCTATGAATCTTTCCATTAGATCACAAAAGCTGGCCGATCTCTTCTAAAATGTCTGATTAATTTCACGGCCACATGTGCTCCAGTTAATCCACTAACACGGTCTCATAAAGCAGATGGATCTGTGTCCATTTCTATCCATAAAAGCCAGTTCCAGTCTAACCGCATTCATATCAACAGTACGCAATCATATTCTCACATCTATGCCAAACAGCAGTATTTCTTCCACCAGGACTCAGAGAGCTTCCTCATTTTATCGGGCGTCCGCTTCTTCAGTCTTTTCTGCTGCTGGCTATCCGAGTACTGGATGCTGGCCACTATAGCTGTGTCAAACACCTCCTTCAGGTTCTTCTGGGTGAGTGCTGAACACTCCATGTACGAGATGGCCTGCACTTCCTCAGCACACACGCAGGCCTCCTGGGGGTCCACCGGCCGCTCCTTGTACTGGGCCAGCTGGATGAGCACTTTGACGTCTTGCCGGAGGTCAGCCTGAGTGCCCACCAACAGTATCGGTGCTCTCAGACAGTGCTGGCGGATCTCAGGCACCCACTTCTCCCTCACATTCTGGAAAGAGGAGGGACTTACCACACTGAAGCAGAGAAGGAAGACGTCAGCATTGGTGTAACACAGCGGCCGGAGCTTGTCAAACTCATCCTGCCCAGAGTAAAGAAAAATTCAGTAGAGATAAACATCTGGGAGAAACCAACACTTGTTGTTTTGGATTACTAAAAGTAACCCCTCATAGAAGGGCATCTATGTATACTGTTAATTGTTAGATTTACACAAGTTATGATACAGACTTACTATAAAATATCTTATCAGAATGACTTTGTCATTTTGTGAATTTGTGCAATATGTGTATACGTGTATACATATTTTTTCCATTCTTTTTACTTTATTTTTTCTTTCTTCTTGTCTGTTTAAAACAAATTTTTAATGTTTTAATGTTTTTGAAGGAAATCTCTTACGCTCACCAAGGCTGCATTAATGACCAAAATACAGTAAAAGCAGTAATATCGTGAAATATTATTAGAATTTAAAATAACTTTTTTTTTTTTTTATATATTTTAAAATGTAATTTAGTCCTGTGATGACAAAGCTGAATTTGCAGCAGCCATTACTCCAGTCTTCAGTGTCACATGATTCTTCAGAAATCTTTCTAATATGTTGATTTGGTGCTCAAGAAACATTTTTTATTATTATAAATTTTAAAAACAGTTGGGCTGCTTAACATTTTTGTGTAAACCGTGATACATTTTTCTGGCTTTTTGATGAATAAAAAGTAAAAAAACAGCATATTTGAAATAGAAATCTTGTGTAGCACTATAAATGTGCATCACTTTTGATCAATTTATTGTGTACTTATTGAATAAAAGTATCAATATAAAAAAAATCTTACTGACCCCAAACTTTTGAACAAGAATGTAAACAAAATATTTTTTAAAACAGCTCCAAACACCAATAAGCAGCCTTATCTTACAGTAATGGTGCTTTAATCTTCTAAAGTGGCAACTTCCAGGTCATGCTTATGATTCCATATCTTTAAAATATCAGAACCCGCTGTGAAGTCTAGAACACAAATGTGAGATCTGCTGTTTATTACTGTTGCATTCCATCTGTTTTACTCTTCCTTATGAGTTTCCAGCTTGGTTTCTGTTGATATGCCAAAACCGCTTTCTTCTCATATTAGCCAACTGGACACATATCATTTATATGCAAGTATGTTGTTACAAATGAATTTAAGCATTGTACAACTTTACAGTAATAATTTACAGTAGGTAAAACAGATAGGCCTATTCAATTTGAAATTTGCTGAAGATTACATTTAATAATTGTAATAAATTACTATTATTTTTAAAGATTAACTTTAAGTGAGTTTTAGATGACAAATAAATGTAAAAATAAGAGAAAATTATTATGCACAAATTCATATATAAAATAAAAACATCAATGTACTCTATTACTCTTTATCTGTTTCTCTTTCTTTCTTTCTCTCCCTTCCTTCATTTCCACTGGCCTAAACAGGACTGATCCAAATCTCTCTTGGCTTGCCTCGCTTCACTGTCTCCCCTTAGCTTGCTAGACTCATCTAAAACACACTGATCTCACATTTCCAGTGACTAGCCCCAGCTGTACCCCGGCTGAAAATAGGCCTCCCTTTCCCTCGGATCAAGCCCAATTCATCACAATTAGACTGCTTCCCATTTGTGATCCCCTAGAGCTGGTTTCCCCCCTCCCACAAAGGGACAAAACACTGACTGACCTATAATAGTGTGCCCCCATAGGACGAAGCATACTTCCTTATGATGCCTGGACTACAAACTTCAGCTGAACTTTACCAGAAACCCTTATCATGAGTAAGCAAAACAACACTGAATCACTTTCTCTCTTATCTTACAGACAGGCACCCGTGTGACTAATTAGTACATGACTCATGGGTCTGTTTACGGTTAAGAGACCAGGGCTTCGACCAGCATGCGTTTATGCAAACAATATGTCATCCTTATACAGCGACTTGATGAACTTGCATTGCCTTGTGTGTTTGCGTGAGGTGGTTTGTTCGGGCCTGCTGGTGCTGAGTGGGTTTATTGGACTGACCTGACCGGCTGTGTCACAAAGCTGAAGTTTCACAGGCTTGCCGTCCACAGCTACAACCGCTGCAGATGAGATCAGAATCAATATTATTATTATGTATTATTAGTATATTTAGTATATTAGTGCATACATATAAATAATTTAAATTAAAAATTAATAAAATTACATCTTTAAATTAACATTCTTTATTGCAAATTAACCTAATATAACATTATACATATAAAATCCAACTGAACTCATATCTATGTTCCAGAGTGGCTTCTAGTTGGTTCAAGCTTCCCATTAGCTGGTGCAAGCTGGTTATTAGCTCCAAAACCCAGCTTGACCACCTAATCGGTATTCGTATGACCAGCTGGTAGCTGTTTATTGCTGGTCTAAGATGGTCTACCAGCGGTTTGGACCAACTAATGACCAACTCAGACCAATTAGAAAGCTACCATGATCCAAAACGCATAAGTAACAGTTTAAACTGGATTTTCTAACAGGTAGTTAAAGTTAAAAAGTTTTTTTTTTTTTTTACAATTTAGTTTTACAGTTTAATTATAAATGCTGGCGTGATGTTTACCTGCAAAGTTGTCAAACGCTGTTGGAACATACTCGGTGGGATATCCATTGGTGGTATAGCTCACAATGAGACTAGTTTTACCCACTGCACCATCACCAACCAGCACGCAATTCACCCTGCGCTCCGCTGCCGACCCGAAGCGGATCTTTACCGCGGATGACAAATCTCTGCTCCTGAATCTCCTCGGGGGTACCGGCGGCACAACCGTACCTGGAACAGGCTTATATTCTCCACCTCCCTGCGGAGGCATCGCTGAAAACACTGACCGTCCAGAAGTTTTAACGCCAGTTTCAGCGATTCATCTCACTTGTGAATGAGAAAGCGGAGCACCAGTCTCCGATTTCACTGCAGTGTCCATTTATTTTAGAAGGAAAAGGTCCGCTTAAAGCTACATTTCAAATCAAGACGTGTTTGCTTTATCCGGATATAAAACAAAGCAACTCTGAAGCAAAAATAAATACGAAGCCCACACGCACACTGACGTTATGCCCTCATGAGGCAAGCCCTCCTCCACCCTCTCTCTAAAACTGATCTGAGTGAGCACTTTACTCCCAAACACTGTGGCTGTGTCACAATGCATAGCAGCCGCCTATTAGATGGCGTTCTGAGGCGCGCGCAGCTTCTTTGGCCGTACATGTACATAAGGTAGGCAGCTGACTAGTGTTTGAGACAGAGCCCATGACATCGTCCACTGTGAACTGCATTCATCCGTGAACTGAAGTTCAGCAAACCTGTTGTCATTACTGATAAACTCAACTGGCGCAAATACACGCGTCAGCAGTTTTATTTGTTATCATGGATAATGTCCTTGAAATCCAAAATGGTTAAAGTTCATATACATTTGTGTCTTTTGAACAAAATTTACATTTTAGCGTTTATTTCTCTCACACACACGTTTACTTAGCTAAATGGGGACATTAAATAGACTTCTATTGTTTTTATATACAGATAGTTATACACTTTTTAACCTAAACCCACCCCTACCCCTAACAGAAAACTTTCTGCATTTTTACAATTTAAAAAAAAAAACTTTACTTTTATTTTTATACCCGTTTTACAAATGAGGACGTCCCCAAATTGAGTTTTTTTTTGGCGATTTTGTCAGGTTTTGCTTTTGGGTACAAATTTTGGTCCCCAAAATATGGTTATGTAAGTACATACACACACACACACACACATAATATAAGAACACTGCGACTATTCAAGTAGGGCTAGCATCGTATTTCTCATTAAATTCTTCAAGTAGTTAAAGGGATAGTTCACCCAAAAATGAAAATTTGATGTTTATCTGCTTACACCCAGGGCATCCAAGATGTAGATGACTTTGTTTCTACAGTAGAACACAAACGAAGATTTTTAACTCAAACCGTTGCAGTCTGTCAGTCTTATAATGGAAGTGAATGGAAATCACGGCTTTGAGAGTCAAAAAAACATACACAAACGAAACCAAATTAAACTCTGCGGCTCGTGACTATACATTGATGTGTAAAGGCACGAAACGATCGGTCTGTGCAAGAAACTGAACAGTATTTATATAGTTTTTTTACCTCTGATGCACTACAATGTCTGAACTGTCCTGAGCGCGTCCTCGACAGCCAGTGCGAGGAGTCTTTTTCTTCTTCTAATAACGTTTTATGGGGAATGGCTAACCAACTTCTGGTGCATTTACCACCACCAACTGGACTGGAGTGTGAAGCACTAATAATCAACTAATATATATAATAAAAAAGGGGGTAAATAAATAACTAACTAAATAATAAAATAAAACCAAATTCTCCTGATTAATCCTATTTCTTTAATGCATTTTATAATAGCACCATATATTTTACCTTGTTCTGCATGCTCTTTCAAAAGGCTTGACAAATTAAATGATTCAAGACCCATGTTTCTTACTTCCTTAATGAGTTTTACCCTTTCTTTTTCATAATTTTTACATTTTATTAAAACATGCTCTATTGTTTCTGCCTTATTAGAAAAAATACATTGACCTGTTTCATGTTTTCCTATATTAAACAGAGATTGATTTAATCTAGTATGCCCTATTCTGATGCGAGAAATAAATCTTCTTTCCTATTCCTAAAAACACTTCTTCCATTTCCTACTTGCTGCTGAATATTATACATATGTCTGCCCTTGCTATCACAGTTCCATACTTCTTGCCATTTATTGTTTATAAATTCTTTAATTTTCCCTTTAACCTCATTTTTGCTAAGAGACACTTGAATATCTATTTCTGTGTGTTTAAGAGCTGACTGTGTGTCAGTCAGTCCGTGTGGATATCGTACTTTGCACTCACAGATTCTAGCCTACGTCTTGGAATATATAACTCAAATAAGCATTTTCACCGGATACTGTCATCTGAACAAGTAAGTAACAAGTCTGCCACGTTTGTTCTGACCAACTGAGGAAAAAAGCATTACAATAAATCACGCTACCAATGGTGATTAAATCTAAAGATCGGTTAGTTTATATCATATCAACCCTTTCAAATTATTTTTGTTATACTTTATTCTCAAATTTGTTAATGTTAACAACATCAGCATTGAGTGACAATGAGTATAGTGTGTATAAGCAAGTAGATTTCAATTTCTGTACAGTCTAATCTCTCTAATTGTCATACCACTTGAATGTCATTTTAAGGAATTCTTTTAACCCAAAAAAAGCAAATTATGCTAGCTTCGAACTAGCTGTCTTTATAATACAAATCTTGTGTAATCCCAGGCTATCTGTAATCAGAAGCACATTTAAAACTGGAATATAATTTAATTTAATTTGTGTTTCATAAACGCATAATCCTTTCTGGATTACAATCCGCCATCTAAATGATACATTTAATTATTCCAGCTGCTGTGAGAAAAAGATCCTCACATGCGACAGCCTAGAAACAGGTGTCCTGACATTTTATCCTTCCCATCAGATTGTCCTACCAGGGTTTACTGCGCATGTGCACTTCAATATTGTGTCCTTTTTCTCACGCTGAACAACAATATTTAATGTATCTGCATTTCTGTAAGGGTAGGTTTAGGGTTGGGTTGGGTGTAGACGTTTAATAAACCATAATTTTACAGGTAGCATTTTTCGTTGTCGAATTGTACTACCCACTATTTTAATGGGAGGTAGCAAAATCTGACAGGGTAGCACAAATCGACAGAACACTGGGACAACTTCTTTATGTTTACAGAAGTGACGTAATGACGCAGCGGCATGCTCGAATTTCCCGCGAAAACCTACCCCTACCACTCAAATTAGAAAACATTATTATAAGCTTACCGTTGTGAATCGGGCTAAAGTAAGGCGATAGTTTCGAACACTGGCTGGTTATGTACTTGCTCAAATATTGATAATTTTTAACCAAAAAAAAGTTACGGACTGCAGCTTTAAATTACACAGACAAATTTAATTCTCTAATGGGACCAAAGGGGAGCGTGGAATTGAACTGTAATGCAGTTACGCCATCTATCGGACAAATGCTAAAACAGGTTCCCTCAAGAACAAAATAACTTCTATATACTTTAAATATACTTTTAACTCCAATAGTGAATATTAGTTCACAATATTAAGTATTTATAGTACTAACTGATATAATATTAGTGAGTTTTATCTACATTATGTGTGGTTTATTGGTTTGGCTGCTTATTTTTGTGTGGAACGTTAGTCGCAGATCTTGTTTCACCCGAGACTCAGTTTCAGATGAACAGACGCCCGCACATAATTCCGACGATTTGTATGCACATGTGAGATTGACAGATGGCTGCAAATTCAGAGAAATCGAAAACAAACCGTGAGGTCGTGTTGGGCTTCTTAGAGGAGGCAGAATCATGGCAGCTTTTTAGTAACCAGTTTCCAAGTAAAGTCGGAGGGAGACCTTCGTGGTTGAGCCAGGTGGATTTGCCAACTGTGTCCGAGTTACAATGCGAGAAGTGTAAACTTCCAGCAGTGTTTCTTCTGCAGGTCTACGCACCAATAACGGAATATGATCAATGTTTTCACAGAACACTTTTTGTGTTCTGCTGCAAGACACCAGCCTGCTATATTAGAAATGACAACAAGTGTTTTAAAGGTAATTCATACGCTGTCATACTATTTTGAACAGAGTATATTGTTTTTTTTATGTATTAATATTTTAATTATATATTTACATATTTTAAAGATTGTCATTTTTTTTACTTATACCCTCATGACGTTCCAAAAGCCTATGACTGACTTATGATTGAAGATGCTGGTAACCAAACAGTTTTGATTCCATTGTATGGACAAAAGTACAATAAAAGTCCATGTGAACCAAAACTGGTTACCAGCATTCTTCGAAAGCTCTACTTGTATGAAAGATAGGCATACAGGTTTTAATTGAGGCTCATAGTGCAAGCCTTGCTCTAATGTCACAGTATTCTGTACTATTCCCCATTCCCAGTGTTCAGATGTCAGCTGCCAAGAAAAAATGACTTTTACCCTTTTGATCCTCCTCCTGAGGAGAAGCCAGAGCACCTAGTGAATGATCATCAGGTTCTGGGCTCTGGGCTCAAACTGTGCAGGCTGTGCGGTTGTCTGGGACTGAAAGCCTGTTCTCGATGTCACTCTGTCACATACTGCTGTAAAGAGCATCAGACCATAGACTGGAAACACGGTCACAAGAAAGAATGTTCAAATGAGGGTAAGTGAATGCAGATTAGGACCATTTCTCCATTATTTCAACCAAGATCTAACGTTAGCTTTAATCTATACCAGGGGTTTCCAAACTCGGTCATGGAGGGCTACTGTCCTTCTGAGTTTAGCTCCAACCCCAATTAAACACACCTGAATCAGCTAATCAAGGTATTACTAGGCAAACTAGACATTTCCAGACAGGTGTGTCGAGGCAAGTTGGAGCTAAACTCTGCAGGACCGTGACCCTCCAGACACCCCTGATCTATACGCATGTTGTCTTCATATCTGAATCCACAGCTTCTCAAAACTCAGAGGAGCTCAATTCATTTCTCTTTCCTGAGTGGGAGTTGGTTACCGACCCGGAAGAGCTTCCAGCAAAAGATGAGGAATGCCATGAAGGCCACAGACTGGATCAGGAGAGCATGGCATGCTTAAATAATGGTGTAACTTTCAGATCAGATTCGGCAGCTTGATATATCCACATCTTGACAAGGATTGGCCATTCACACTGTTTATTTACCCTCTCAGGTTTGGAGGACAGTGAACTAGAAAGTATGGCCCATCATGAAACACAAGACTCTAAAGCGTTTCAGAAGTTCAAGAAGCGCTTGGCTAATGAACCACAACAGGTCAGTTACAAAGTCACTGTCTGAAGAGCAAATGCTGCACATGGCTTTTGTGTGCTGTGAGGTTCAACAGCTATGTGACTGTATATTAATTTTTAAGGTTTTGCGGTATTGCAAAGGAGGATCTCCACTTTGGGTGTCAGCTGAACATGTGCCATGTGAGGAGGATGTTCCAGAATGTCCATGTGGTGCAAAACGTCTGTTTGAATTTCAGGTAATGTAAAGAACATGTTAAATATAAAGCGCACATAGTCATGCATACACTACTGCTCAAACGTTTGGGGTCAGTAAGATGTTTTGAAAGAACAAGGATGAATTAAATTGATCAAAAGACAATGTTACAAAAGATTTCTAAATAAAAAAAACTAAGCTGTACAACTGTTATAATAAATGTTCCAACATTTATAATAAGAAATCTTTCTTGAGCAGCAAATCAGCATATTATTATGATTTCTGAAGGATCATGTGACACTGAAAACTAATGACTGCTGAATATTAAGCTTCATCACAGTAATAAAATAGATTTTAAAATATATTAAAATAGGAAACAATTTAAGTTAATATTTCACAATATTACTTTTTTTTTTACTGTATTTTTGATTAAATGAATGCAGCCTTGGTGAAAATTAAGATACTGAAAAATCTTTCCAACCCCAAAGTTAGTCATAAATGGCATTAGATTAATGCATTGCACTGTTTAAAATGTCACTGTCTATTTCAGATCATGCCTCAGTTACTTAATCACCTCAAAGTGGATAGGACAGATGCCAGCATAGACTGGGGGACAGTGGCCATCTACACATGTGCTGACAGCTGTGACCAAGGCACCAACTATTCTGCTGAGTTCATCTGGAAACAAGACTTTTCAGGAGATCAAGCATTATAGAATTAGTGCAGTCAAATTAACTATAATTTAAACAATTGCATCAAATTACATTTATAATATTAAAGAAATGTGAACACTAAAGGCATTGGTTCTTTTGTGGCACTCACATACACCATTTCATTCCCTAAATGAAATTAAGAGGTCTTCAGGTATTACAAAACATTTTGGCAATTTAGACACATTCAGGAATATTGGTTTAAAAAAAACAAACGAAATAATACTTTGAGCAAGGATGCATTCAATTGTTTAAAAGTGACAGTAAAGACTTTCACTGTTGCAGAAGATTTCCAATTCAAGTAAATGCTGTTCTTTTGAACGTTTTCCTCATCCAAGAATCAAATCAACACTAATGTATCACGGTTTCCACAAAAATATTAAGCAGCACAGCTCTTGTCAACATTGATCAAATTTTTCTTGAGCAGCAAATCAACATATTAGAATGATTTCTGAAGGATCAAGTTACATTGAAGACTGGAGTAATGACTGCTGAAAACTCCTCTTTGCATCACAGGAATAAATTACATTTTAAAACACAAATATAAACTAGTTCTTTTAAATATTATACAGAATTACTATTTTACTGTATTTTTGTTTAAATAAATGCAGCCTTGAGATGCTGGTTTCAAAACATTAAAAAAAAATATTAACCCTAGATCAAACGGTAATGAGTTCATTTTAAATAAAGCCTGTAATTTAAGACATCTGTTGTGAAATTCAAAAATGTTAATTACAATCAATATAGTGATTGCTTAAGTAGTATTTCAACAATTGGATGTCTTAAAATAGGCTGGGAGTCTTAGATCAAACGGTAATGAGTTCATTTTAAATAAAGCCTGTAATTTAAGACATCTGTTGTGAAATTCAAAAATATGTTAATTACAATCAATATAGTGATTGCTTAAGTAGTATTTCAACAATTGGATGTCTTAAAATAGGCTGGGAGTCTTGGGTGCCCCCTAATGAGCAAGTATGGTGCTTTCCATTGGGCAGCACCGATGAACTAGAGTGAACCAGTGAACTTTGGGTGACTTCCAAGAAAATGTCAAGGATGGCACAAACATGATGAATGGCCACGAGGACACCTGCATCTAGGGCGTGAGGATGAGACCAAGGTTGAAATGGAAAATGG
This sequence comes from Sinocyclocheilus grahami, assembly GCF_001515645.1. Classification (NCBI taxonomy): domain Eukaryota; kingdom Metazoa; phylum Chordata; class Actinopteri; order Cypriniformes; family Cyprinidae; genus Sinocyclocheilus; species Sinocyclocheilus grahami. The sequence continues at coordinate 502,316 of NW_015505640.1, read as the reverse complement.
TTCAAACTAGAAGGAAACTACGATTAGAAAGTAAACCAAAATGAGAACATTCATTGTAGCAAAACTAATGGGGCAAGATCAATCAGAGGCGGAGTTGTCAACTTTTGGTTAAAAAAAAAAGGACTAAGAACAAGGTATAAGCATGGCTGCCTGGACAGACAAAAACTCTGATGCAGCGGCTGTCATCTCGGCTTTGTTGCCGTTCAATAAAGTCGTATTTTGGCATCTGGAACTCTGTTTCTTGAGTTTTATTTTACGACAGAAGACCATTATTTGCTCCACAACACATCAACACCATTTCCTGCCTTGTTATTAGTCATATAATTATTTAAGGTTTATTTAGTGTAGTTCTGGTATGAAATCCAAAATAATCTCACTTACACCAATACAGAGTCTCAACACAAAGTCTTTTCTGTTGTAAAAACTGTCATAACACTACTGAAATGTCATCTCATTACCATTATAGAAAAACATGCAGACAACATACGTGGAGGTATTACTCTACAATGCAGTGATAGGCTCAAATTGGCAAACTTATTTATTTGCATTCAATGTAGCAAAGTGAATTAGTTACATAGACAAAGGATTAAATTATCATGTCAGTGCTTTACATGGGGCTATTGGGAGACCTACAGTACATCAGTCATTGAAATGGGAATTAAATCCCTAGATCTGTCAATCTCATTTGAAAACTTAACATGATGACTTCAACAACTGAACGATTCGCAAACTTGTTTGCAAAGCTTTGTTGGAAGATAACCTAAATGCACTCCTCCAAACAAGAATTCCCTTGCACTGGTCAACATGGGCATTGCTTGCTACAGATTGACTCCTCTCGCTGACAGACAATCAGTAATGCAATAATATATCAAACCTGCTAATAAAGGGAATGTGTAAAAGAATGAAATGAACATTTTAACATTATAAAACCATAAAAATTCTAAACATTAAAATATTCAGACATAGATAAAACCGTATTTTGCAAACCAAATGGCAGGTGAAAAACATTTAAAAAGGAAAAATAAAAGCTTTTTTAACCCTCAAATCGGTTCACTTTCTGAGTGAAGAAAATGTGTCCTTCATATTTACAAGCTTACAAAAGTAAATAAAACCCGAGTAGGTCACCCCAGACATACTCAGGAAGTAACTCATCAGCGATAACATTACGTAGTCTTCCTGAATCCTTTCAGGATGGGGTATATATTCTCAAATGCTTCATAGATCTCTGCTCTAACCTTTGCACCTGGAAATAAAAGGAATTTTCATTATGCAACTTCAGTGTAGTATTATACTAGCATTACATGGTACTATTTGTACCATTTTAAATACAATAACCTCACCTGTAAGTACAACTTTGCCTGAAACAAATATTAAAAGGACGATTCTAGGTTTGATCATTCTGTAGATTAATCCCGGAAATAACTCTGGTTCATAGCTGGGGAAAAAGCATCAGCAGCATATTAGTGTTGCAGTTTTTTCCATCTCAGTCAGAATGTTGCTCACACTTGAATAGATCAGAGGATTGCAAATACATTAGTATATCAGTAAAATAAACCCTTAAATCAATATACAACCTAGGTGGTAAAAACAGTAATAGTGTAGAAAATGTACATTTATTCAGAACAAGACACAAAAGTATTCATTTAGTTTGAGATGTGATATTAAAATAATAATATTAATAAATAATAAAAACAAACCTGCTAAACTGCTGGTGTGTAAGAACCAGGCCCTCTAATCGGATGGGAAACTTGACGTCGCAGCTGCCCACCATGTTCTGAATTTTGAAGTCTAAGAATTTAGCAGGAAAACCCAACTTCTGCACCACTCTGGCATATTTTCTGGCTGCCAATCGGGACTGTTCCTCACTGCAGAAGTGACACAAAAAAGGCAAACTCGCACACTGCTGTTTGTTCTACAAGTTTGTGTGAGGGGAAGAAAATGCCAGCAGGTGGCATTTCGTACCTTTTCGCTCCCGTGCACACCATCTTCCCGGAGCTGAAGATGAGAGCTGTTGTTCTGGGTTCTCGTATTCTCATGATGACGGCAGCAAAACGCTGAAAGTGTTATTGATATTTACTTGTGTTAAATCGAAATGGATGTTTTTGCCAAAAAAGACATTGCATAAAATGTTATTGTTCAGAAAATATCATCTACTCGTGATCCCCTAGAACTGTAATCTTTGCAATAGGCCACAAATTAAAAAAAATATCACAAAAAAATGGAAATAAAAAAAACGGTAAATGCTTTTTTTAACCAATTAAAACTAGTCTTACCTTTGGATTATATTCAGCATTTCTGGCTCGAAGTGCTATCGTCTTTAAGTCAAGTTTGCACCCCAAGTTTACAGTGGACACTATATTCCTTAAATAAAATTGAAAATATCACTTTTTTTGTACATAATACATACAAATTGTAGACTGTTGATAAAGCATAAAGGGCACTCATGTTATCATCATCTGAGAAATATTTAACAGCTCAAAAAAATATTTTTTTTTCTCATCTGAGAGCCAATCAACAATGTTTTTGCCAGGATTGTGTGGTGATGACAGCTAAAGAACTCACTGTAATTGGGGGACAATGCCAGAGCTCTCTGAGGCCGGTGTGGCAGGAGTGATGGGGGTCATAGGGGTGAGAGGTGTTGTATAAACTGGCGTGTTGCCTGGAAGTGCCGTTGTGGTGGAGACCTGCGAGTGGTAGAGCTGTGGCGTCTGGCCTGAAGCTCCCACCATCCCACCCTGCTGTTGTGAGGCTGCCTGTTGTTGCTGCTGCTGCTGCTGTTGCTGTTGCTGTCGCTGCTGCTCCTCCAGAAGGGACAAGCTGTTGGTATTCTGCACTGGCTGTGGTGTAAGACCCGTGCCGTACGGCATCATGGGACTGAAAAGGGGCAGGCCAGGTGTCATGGCTCCCTTTGAATAGATGCAAGGACATAACATTATGTACTGATGCACTGAAAAAGTTGATTAAAATATCTGCATTATGTAAAAGCTGGAATATACTACATGTCTTCTGCTCAGAATTACAGTGTGGAGGAGGAGATCTAAGTTGGCACTTTTTTTCCTTTTTGGCTTTAGATTGATTCAAGTCGGAGGATATCAATCATGTTTGATATTTTGAGCCAATTTTAGAACACATTGATGACATGTTAAAAAATGTGATTAAATAAAAGTTAATTTATTATAAATGTAACAGTTCAATACTATGTTTATAAAAGAAACTATACAGTCCCTCGCACATTAATATTTGGGGTTCCGTGGCATCTACATTTTGAAAACCCCTGGTTTAGTGTATGATGCCTAATGTTTTAAAATCTGTACAAATTTGAAAAGCAGTGTAGAGTGTTCCAGTGTCTTTAAGCTTAATCGACACTGCATTACTCACCGGTGGAGATGCCAGCCCTTGAGGGAAAGGAGGGAGGCTGTTGTTCTGCTCCATATTGACAGGTTATGAAGCAAAACAACCAAAACAAAGTAGTGATTTCAGGACAAGCTTGACTCCAATAGCCCCAAAAGACCTGTGGTAAAAAAGAACACACAAAAAAAACATTCAATGAAACATACTTTCACACAACAGCGTTGCAATATGTCTACTGAGAAATTGCGTGCATTGTACTGTAAACATAGATAGATATATGCATATCTAAGGGGAAAAATAATTGAAAGGTTCGGTTGTAAAATGAAGACTACGAAGTTAGCAAGCAAAGTAAAGTTAAAATTAATCTACAGAACATATAAAACGTTATACTGTTCAAAACTGTACACACCAAAAGTAGGATAGAAAGATATGCTGATGCTATTTGCAGTGTGGCTCTGCGGCAACTCAAATCAATGTAATATCGCATCACCAACGCCGCTTAACATAACATAATTGACACTTAACAGAAAGCGACGCCAGAGCTGACAACTAATCACGCAGCAATGATCAGAACAGGAGTGATGGCTACCGAGGCTAGCTTGTGGCGCTAATCTGTTCTTTACAAACTCAAACAGCGCTCTCTGCCGAAATAGTGTAATGGAGTGAAGTGAAAAACGTCCAAACAAACCGTTAATTTGCAGGATCCCTCAGGCTGGCAATGAGTTCGCGCAGATAGCTCCAGAAGCGCGCAAAACATTAGACTTTAAAACAACTTCCGCTGACTTTAATAATGCGCTTCCGGTGCATTATGGGGTTTATATTCATGAACATTTAAAGGGGTCATATGATGCGATTTCAATTTTTCCTTTCTCTTTGGAGTGTTACAAGCTCTTGGTGCATAAAGAAGATCTGTAAAGTTGCAAAGACTAAAGTCTCAAATCCAAAGAGATATTCTTTATAAAAGTTAAGAGTCAGCCACACCTACCTAAACCGTCTCATTCTAACACCCCCCCACATGTCTACGTCACTATGTGGGAAGATTTGCATAACGCCGCCCAAATGTTCACACAAAGAAAGAAGGCGTAACTTTTATTCTTGCTGTAGTATTGTTGCCGCCGCCATGTCGTGAAGGGGCTGTTTGATTCGATGTGAAAGCGATTCTACTTTGTTTGGCCTTCCAAAAGAGGACGATATCTGCTTCGTCTTGCCTGGAGCTGATCCGTGCTGGTTGCTGAGGAAATACTACAACTTCACGCTGTGGATCACCGGATCGGCTTTCACCGTGGAAGAAGCAGAGTGCAGCCCGGAGTCGTCACATGTGGTTGCCACAAGCCCGCCGGCCGCTCCTTTGTCGAAGCCGCCGGCAAAACAATAATGTACAGTATGTGGAAAATATATATATTTTTTTACCTTAAACCGCATAAACACATTTCATTACACCAAATACACAAAATAATGTTCTTTTTAGCAGCATCATATGACCCCATTAAACATTAAAAAAAATTTGAAATTGAAAAAAATATATATATATATATACATTTTTTAATTTCTAAATACTGCTTACCGGGTATTCACACACACCACACACAATTGTTTCCTCTATTACTTCAATCCCTAGAAAGAATAGATACATGCTAATTGATTTTAATACAATTTTTCTGTGTGTTTTTATAAATTCCAAAAGGAAATCCTTGAAAAAATAAACCTGTTAGAGGTGGGCATGATACAATAGGTAAGAGATTCTTATAATTTGAAAGCTTTCTCGATGAGTGAATCAGTGGGTCCGATGACTCAAAAAACTTGTAAATAATTTGGCAAAGTATGGCTTAATGTAATCAAATTAAATTTTTATATTTAGCACACAATCAATATTGTTTTAATGTTCTGATTATGAATAAACATTGCATATCCATTGTATATAATTTATTATATATTGGGTTTATAACATGCAGTTTAGATGGCTTTATATTAGTTAAGCAGTGTATTTCACACATACTGCAGCTTAATTTTGTTTACGTTCTCATAGGTCTTATAGCTCTTGATCTAAGTGGTAACATAACAGTAGGTAAGGTTGAAAATGTTTACATTGTCCATTGTTGTTTTCTCTGAAGTCATCTTAATTTCTACAATAATATTGAACACAGATGTACTAATTTAGTCATGAGTATAATTATACTGGTTTGACATTTGGCAAGTATTTATGTACAAATTCTGTTATTTAACGACAAACATTTGTATATGCCTAAATGTACACATATTGTGCAGGAGTTTCCACATCAGGAGCACCCTTCAAATCTCCAGGGCGGGTGGGAGATTCTCCACTTCCAGGCTGTGGTCTATATGCTGACCATACAGTAAGTTGTGGAACTTTAAAGGTCATTTGATTATGCAGGGCTTTTTGTATCATTCAACTCATAGCCTATTTCTTTACTATCAAATTATATTAATTTGTATGACAAGGATTAAAAGTATGACAATTTACAACCATGTTCTCTGTATTTTCAGGTGGGAGCCGGCCGCAACAGGTATTTTTTTTAAATTGCATCTGAGCTTGTTCTTGTAATAAGGCATTTGGAGACTTAATAAGACTATTGAACATGCAGTATATAGATCATTTGGAGACTTTACACTTGGAGGAGAATATACCTATATATATTCCTTCTGTCCACAGCTACAGGTGATGGAGACAAAATCATGTGTTATTGCCCAAGCTTTCATGTTGTGCAGCTGATGAGACAAGTATTTAATTCTGCTTTGGTATAAATTAAAATATCACCTTGGATAAATATTCAGTTGTGTATTATTTAATTCAATAATAATACATAGGATTATGTCCAAATGTATCAAAATGTGAAGGTGTAATTTGCATTAGTCAAAAACATTTTGCACACAGTAGAAAATTTCTGGGTATCCTAACAGTTGTGTTTTTGACAATAGAGGTTGTGTAAAGTGAAGGCGGTCAATGAAAATCTCATTAAACCATTAGAAAAATATTTGTGCTGTAGTAAATTAGATCTGGCTCACATTTCTCTCATCTTTTGTCTGCTAGCAAGGGTTCATCTCACAATGAAGCCTGTCACGCTGTGCTTGCCGGCATTCAGAGGAGAACAAGCGGTGATAAATGCTTTGAAATTGGGCTTATTTCTTTGAATATGAAGGTAAACACCTTTTATATGGTCCACTGTATTTCCTGACCTTAATATAATAAATATTGCTTATATGCAGTTTGAACTTACACATTTGTAGGGGTTCTTTATCGTTTCTCTTGATAAAATGTAATTTTTAGCAGCTTATACCATTAATTGCAGCTGATCCATGTTTCTAAAATGGTCTTCTTACAACAGGGAGAGGTTGGAGCTGCATCCTCAGTGGAATTTCCATACACGCTCTGGAACCAAGGGTTGAGTTCGGTGGAAAAGCTAGTCATTAAGTGTTAGTGAGGCCAGCAGGGGGTGCTCACCCTGTGGTCTGTGTGGGTCCTAACGCCCCAGTATAGTGAGGGGGACACTATACTGTCAAAAAGCACCGTCCTTCGGATGAGACATTAAACTGAGGTCCTGTCTCTCTGTGGTCATTAAAAATCCCATGGCACTTTTCGTAGAGTAGGAGTGTAACCCCGCTGTCCTGGCCAAATTCCCTCCACTGGCCCTTGTCAATCATGGCCTCCTAATAATCCCCATCCACTTGATTGGCTCTATCTCTCTCTCCTATCCACCTGTAGCTGGTGTGTGGTGAGCGCACTGGCGCCGTTGTCCTGTGGCTGCCATTGCATCATCCAGGTGGATGCTGCACACTGGTGGTGGTTGAGAGACCCCCCACATGATTGTAAAGCGCTTTGGGTGTACAGCAATACATAATAAAGAGCTATATAAATGCCTCATTCATTCATTCATTAATTCATTCATTCAATCATTAACCAACATAAATCCAAAAACGTATAATTTCTCCTCATTACGTGTGGTTTGTCATAAAACGTCATTGTGTCATTTGTGTTTAACTTTTCAATTATTTGTATGAAAAAAACACTTTGTTCATTATTCTTAATAATCAATAAAAATCTGTCTGGTGGTTCACTGTCTTGTTTTTGACACGTATTGATCAGAGACTCACACTCACGTTATAGCCAATGCCACGTTTCACAAATGACGTAATATTTTACCCCTCTTGACAGGGGGCAGGATTGCGGCAGTCCTCAGCGTGAACGATTCAAGTCACTATGAACTCATCGTAAACGTTTAATAAATAGATGTGGGTGTTGTAGTTCTTTATACAGACGTTTTCCATTCGCCCAAATCAGATGATATCTGAATTGAACTACAACTTCCGCATAGGTTATGATGACGACATTGCCTACGCAATCTGTTTAAGGAGTTTCTATTTCCTGGTTGAAGAGTCAGCCATTTTGGGTTTCAACCGACTAGCCTTTGCAGTAGTAGCTAGCCAGCTAGTTACTTTTTAATCGGGAGAAAGGTTATTGTTTCTAGTCTATCTTCACGCCGCTGAGTTGTACTGTTAGAAGACAAGCGGTTTTCACAGTGTCCAGTCCACGATGAATCCCGAATAGTAAGTGGTTGAGTTATTACACTGTTGTTTGTCGTTACTGAGCTCATCATTTACCTGTAGCTACTTTTGACAGGCAGCAGCAGCAATGATGACTAGCTGTGTTTTAATCTTACCAGCAACTAATATCAATGTATTTGATCTGTTTCACTTCGTCAAAGCCGGAAAGCACGGTGATTTTCAAGACCGGCATTTTTAACACATAGTTTTCTTTAAAGAAGTATTGTTGTTTTTTGTCATTAAACGGCTGTTGTTGTATAGCGGAGCTCAGAGGGGTAAAATATCCTTCCGCGTTACATTTATGACAAGTAGAACTCCTTAGTTAGTCATACATACCACACCTTTAACACTTCGTACATTGTAATATTTTAATCCCAAGCCATTAAAACGCATGTCATCTGTTAGGTTTCATCAGTAATTAATATGAAAGCTAGCTGATGTAAGCTAACGTCTTCAGATCGTTTTTCATTTACGTTTTAAACAGCTCGACCAGCTGGTGAAATAGATAAATAGGTCTCTCAAAAGAAAGTCGGCTCTGAATCGCCTTAACGAGTCGTCATATTTTCGAATCTTTTGCCTGTTATCTATAATACGTCACAAGGTAACACATTTGCATAATCCCCGCCTGCCCGCGAAATACGAACACTCTGACCTGCCCACAAACACTTCCGCTAGTTAGTGTGTTTACATCATGACGAGAAGACCTGTTTTTAGCCTCACTGGGTATTCTAACACAGTTCCCACACGTGCACCTCAAATAAGTAAATAATAATAATGAATGCAATAATACTGTCACATCACGTAAAGTACCACATACAAAGTTTAAACTTACCACTGAGAAACGTCCTGATGAAGTAGTGCGTGCGATGGCGTTTCCGGTTGAGCGACTGCATCTGTATCATCCTCGGACTCGGGCTCGAATTGATAAGGTAATATCGATGCCATTTTTGTAAACTTATAGCATCTTTGTTTACAAGTAACCCTCCAGAGCAAAAAAATAATCATGGCAGTAGGCGTTTCGTTTGTGACACGCATTGTATACGGAAAGACCAATCACTACAGACTTGGCCAGCTGACCAATCAGAGCAGAGTAGGCTTATGGAAGGGAGGAGATTACAGACCTTAAGCTCAGAACTGCTTCAAACGAATCGTTTCGAAATCATTGAAAAATGATTCTAATATTAAATGTATATTCTGAGAAAATTACAAAGTTTTCTGACCTTAGATGCATTTAAACCTGTTGTAGGGGACTTCAACACAGTTGCTCTTTAAACAAACATTTTATTTTCTGCATGCAAAATTGGACCAGTGACTGATTTACCCCATGTTTAACTGAGTTACATCAGACAATGCTCTTACAGTGCTGGAAAGCAAGGGTTTGGCCTATTTCACATGTTGCAGGGGGATTTTAATGACCTCATTCCTAAGGTCTAGAAAATAAACAATGTGTAATATACAGTAAATGAAAGCAACAGTTG
>NW_015505640.1:474039-492820 GCF_001515645.1 Sinocyclocheilus grahami | reverse complement strand
AAAAAAAATAAAATAAAATAAAAAAATTGATGTGTAGCAAAGTGTCCCATACTCGGAATTTGTGCTCTGCATTTAACCCATCCAAGTGCACACACACACCCACACCCGGAGCAGTGGGCAGCCATTTTTGCTGCGGCGCCCGTGGAGCAGTTGGGGGTTCGGTGCCTTGCTCAAGGGTCTCACCCTTGCTCTCTGGTCATTAACTTCCCCCACCTACTATCCCTGCTGGTACCGAGACTTGAACCTGCAACCTTTGGGTTGCACGTCCGACTGTCTAACCATTAGTAAAATTATAACCAAAATAAAAACCATTAACCAAAATAAATTTGCATACCTTTATATTGAATTTTTATGAATACATTTATATTTTACTTCAAAGCACTCTAGGCAGATATTTGACTACTGAAATATCTAAATCACCTGCTGTTTTGCTTCTCTCAGGATGACACATATACAGAAAGCTACATTAGCACTATCGGTGTGGACTTTAAAATAAGAACTATAGAATTAGATGGAAAGACCATCAAACTTCAAATCGTAAGTTCCTTTCTATCCTGTAATGAATGATTGTTTGTGAATAAGGTGACATGAATGGAATATACAAACGTGATTAAAGAAAAGTGAACACTTGATGTTTAGGTATCGTATTAATTGTTTAGGGACATTATCAGAGAGAGCAGGGTTATGTCACTGCTCTTATCGTGAATTTTCCTTGATCTTTTGATGTAAATTATATCAGAGAAAGACCTTTGTCTGCTAACTATTGAATAGGGCTGGGTTAACAGTATTGAGTACTTAATTAATTTTAATTTTGATGAACTGATATGAATTCTTACATCAAAATATGTGAACATAACTTCAGTAAACATTATTTTATGGCACTCCTTCCATCAAATAATCACAATAAGTTGTGTTACTTTTGATAAGAAACAAAGTCTCAGATTTCAAATTCTGTCAGTTTTGTCACAAAAGTGTTGTTAATTTTAACCTTTAATGTACTAACTAGGGGTTCCCTGTATAGTTTACAGCATCAGTTAAAGGGGTCCTATTATGCTCTTTTGCAAATCTTGATTTTGTTTTGGGGGTGTACTAGAACAGGCTCTCATATGGCGCTTTTCCACTGCGTGGTACGGCACGGTACGGTTCACTTTTGGGGGGTTTTCCACTGGGTACAGTACCTGGTACTTTTTTTTAGTACCACCTCGGTTGAGGTTCCAAGTGAACCGTACCGTTACCAAAACGTGACGTGTAAACTCTGCTGATCACGGATTGGCCGGAGAGAATCGTCATTCCCTGCGTCACTGAACTTGCAACACAAACACAACAGAACCGCTAGATTTAAATCAGCACAGCCAGCGAAGGATCAAACGCAACGGTTTTGAACGAGCGCACCTTTTTTATTTTTTTTACAACCAAAAAGTTTTGTTGTCTGTTGCGGAAGAACAGACGTTCCTCTCGTTGATAGTAGAGGAGCGGATCCAGCGAGAGCTTGATGGGGCGATGCGAAATAAAAAAGTTTTTCAGGAGTCGTGGTATATATATATATATACACACACACAGTGGGTACAGAAAGTATTCAGACCCCCTTAAATTTTTCACTCTTTGTTATATTGCAGCCATTTGCTAAAATCATTTAAGTTAATTTATTTTCCTCATTAATGTACACACAGCACCCCATATTGACAGAAAAACACAGAATTGTTGACATTTTTGCAGATTTATTAAAAAAGAAAAACTGAAATATCACATGGTGTGACACTCATATATTTAACTTTTTTTATATTGTTACTTTCATGATGTGAAAACACCTAAAAGGATGTCTCAGTGAAGACAGTGAACAGACCAGACGTTCACCTTCTCAGAGTCCTAATAATTCTCAAAAACGGCTTCTGTGGAGAAAGAGTGAGAATCTACTTGATGATGCTGCATTTTTAATAATCAAAAGAGGCTACAGTCAAGGTGACAACTGGAAGTTACATGTGAATAGTGAACTTTATATCATAGTGTTTACAATTCATTTCACAAGCTCTAACCATGTGATGACACTAGAGGGCACTATACATAATAGGAGATAATTTACCTGATGCTTCCTCAGATCTAGGGTCAGTGAGGCAGTCCATGGCTGACAGAATAGAGGTGAAAAGATACTCTGAATGAGTTTTCAGTGTGTGAGACTGCCTCTCTATCAGCATCAGTGTGTCTTTCAGAACTGAGGAATCAGGAAAAAAATATATTAGCAGCAGTATGAGAACAACTACAGACTAATAATGTGTTGACAAAAACCATGCTTGATGTGAATTCAGAAATGAAGCATGCTAGGCAACAGCACGGCTCCCTAAGTTAAGCATGCATGGCTGCATTCTCCAAGCAGAGCGTTTCCTGTTTCTGTCCGATGTAACTGAGTATTGGGTTATGTCTAAAACTGAAAAGCAGTATAGATACTTGTAGAAGTATACCAACTGATCAAGAAAAAAAGAGGGCATTATATATTTGCTTTGGAAGATAAAAAGATCTAATGTTTCAAATATAATTTCACCACTTCACAGCTCTGGAGCCACTACTGATGGTTCAGTAACAAAATGCAGCTTTTCCCTTCCATTCAAAGTAGTCATGCCAATTCAATATTCAGTACAGCAGCGGAATGGTAGAGATTTTTTAAATAATATTTTCTTATTGCATTATAGTTTGACAAAGGTAGTATGACTCACAAGGAGAGGCTGAATTCATGCAATGCAAAAGCATCTCTCCGGTCTGCAGAACATTTGCTGTGAGGGGCTTATGAGCCTGAACTTCTTCCTGAAAACTCTGAAAAATATTATGTGACACATTTATGTGCTTTTTGAATGAACTTCTTTTGTAATACAATTTTTAAATTGCTTATTGTTACAATAGATGCATGTGGTCTACCATTCAGAAATGTTAGGGTCGATAAGATTTTTATCTAAAGGGGAGGTCTAATGCTATTTCATACATTCTGACTTATTTACACTGTTAACGAGTTGGATTCTCATGATAAACATGGCCAAAGAAGAGCGCAGGCACAAATCAACCAGAGCTATAGCAAGAGCACTTCCATCAACATGCTTCATTCGGGTTACAGAAGTCATTGGCAGCGCTGGACAGGACTTGCTTGAGAAGGATTTGTCATTTTGTTTGTAGACCACAAAATCAACAATGTCACCAAAGAAGTGTGTTTTTGGTTGAGAAGGAAAGATAACCTTGTTCAGCTTCCCAAAATAACCTGGCGTTAAGAGAACAGTGGGTGCAGTGGGTTTTTTCGGGGCAGCAACAGAGTTATGCAAGTGGGTTTGTTTGTTCCTGGCATTTCGGTGACAATTGTGACCCTGGACCACAAAACCAGTCATAAGTTGCACGGGTATATTTTTAGCAATAGCCAACAATACATTGTATTGATCAAAATTATCGATTTTTCTTTTATGCCAACAATCATTAGGATATTAAGTAAAGATCATGTTCCATGAAGATATTTTGTAAATTTCCTACCGTAAATATATCAAAACTTTATTATCAGTAGTAATGTGCATTGCTAAGAACTTCATTTAGACAAATTTAAAGGCGATTTTCTCAATATTTAGATTTTTTTGCACCCTCAGATTCCAGATTTTCAAATAGTTGTATCTCGGCCAAATATTGTCCTATCCTAACAAACCATACATCAATGGTGCTTATTTATTCAGCTTTCAGATGATGTGCAAATCTCAATTTCAAAAAAATTATGCTTATGACTGGTTTTGTGGTCCATGGTCACAAATGTTTTATGAACAAATTAAATAAAATTTAAGTCAATAAATTTAGCTTTAGCTCCGCCCACGGCACGCCTCCAGGAGCTTGATTGTTTTCAGAGAGAAGTATATGTCTTTTATAAATCTGATAAAACTAAAGACTCTTCGGAGATATGAAGTACTCTATAGGTACTCAAGATTAACATGAGATTGGTAGAAACTGTGTGTGTGTTATGTCCCCTTTAAATGTTTTTGAAAGAAAAAACATCTCTTATGTTCACCAAAGCTGCATTATTTAACCAAAAATACAGTAAAACAATAATATTGTGAAATATTATTACAATTTAAATTAAGTGTTTTCTATTTTAATGGCAAAGCTGAATTTTCAGTAATTTTCATTACTCCAGTCTTCAGTGTCAGATGATCCTTCGGAAATAATTCTAATATGCTGATTTGGTGCTCAATAAATGTTTCTTTTATTATCAATGTTAAAAACAGCTGTGCTGCTTAATTTTTGTGGAATACATTGGTAAATTTTTTCAGGATACAGAACAGCATTTATTTGAAATATAAATTTGTAGCATTATAAATGCCTTTTGATACATTTGATACAATTTTTATACATTTAACACATCCTTGATGAACGAACATATTACCTTCTTTCAATAAACATGAATAAATAAATAAATACTACTACTAATAATAATAATAATCTTACTGACCCCAAACTTTGAATGTTAGTGTAGTTTACAAACCTTGTAATCAGCCAAGGAGGCTTTGACGCTTTCCAAGTCAACCATGGGAGGAGAAAGAACCTCTACTTTCTCTACCACCTTGTGCAGCCACTGAATCAGCTTTTCTAGGTTCGAGCAAAATGCCTATTGAGAAAGAATATAATAGTTCTCATAAATTCTCAGCCATCTCAGGACTTCACTATCACAACAGAAATTTCTACTCACCTGAATGTGCTGCATTAGTGACTCCTTGGTCTCATTTTCATTCTGGTCTGTTTGTATTGTCCTCTGAAGCTCTGACATTGACAGTCTGCTCAGCTGATCCATAACAGCTTCCACCTCCCTCAGGTTCCTCCTATTCATGTCTTGGTTAATCATTTGAATTCTGGAATCAGGCTTCTTTGCATTCTCTAAATGTGTAAGAGGAACTTCAGAAACAGATCCCCCTTCTGCTTCAACATCTTCATCGCCCTTTTCTTCCATGAATGGTTCCTGCTTTCCCACTTGAGCCGTTGGTGATCTGACTGAGGTGATCTTGTTCTCTGGGGATTCCCAGCTGGTGATGACCGTTTGGCTCATCTGGTTACTAATGTCCCTCAGCTGCTGTGAAAGCACATGAAGTTCTTGTAGCCGTTCTGGTAGGCGAAGGAACTCTTCGTCCAACTCGTCCTGCGAATCAGGACGAGGAAGGATGTGTGCTGAACTAATGAAAGTGGGGACAGGTCTGAACGTCGAGAAGATGCCAAATTTACGATAATGGCCCCCTGGCTTCCCATCGCAGTCCAGACTCTCAACTGACAAGCCAGCTTGGTCTAGTGAGGAGTACAGGCTACTGGACACGATGCCATCTAAAGACTTAGAATGTGGTTTGTTTAGAGCATAAAACTCAGTTGACTTTTGAGCTGTTCCTGGGCTACACCATTCCTGTCGAGTCTCTGTATAGGACAGGTCTAAACCGGACAGAGTGGAAGAGCGGTCCAACTCAATGCCTGAGTCTTGCAACAATGGATCGGCTCGCAAGAGAAGATCCACATCTGATGAACCCCATGTACCAGCCATGTTGGGTCTAAGAGGGTACGTGTAGTCCAGGAGCTCCTGGTACTCCTTTTCAGGATCCCAGCAGGAGGATTTGCGGTTTGGAGAGGGTGGCATAGTGTTGGGGATGGCACAGGCCCAATAGTTGGCCTGATACGGCGACATGTGTTTGAACCCATGTCGATGGTTCTTACTGTAAGACTGAGAAGATCCTGTGTTAAGAATAGAATCTCTTCTTCTGTCCATCATCTCACCTGTTCTTGTTTTTATCCTTCCAGTGAAATCAGATGTATGGTTGGACAAGTAAGAAGTGCTTCTAGGAGTGGATTGCACTGGGGGTGCTGTGAGGCTCAAAGAAGCTGAAAGTGGACTGGACAGACTGCGTTTGGTAGAGTTAAAAATAGGATCCTCATCACATGACCACAGTCTGAGGTCTGATATGCTCATGGTGGTATCCAGGTGTTCTCTAGATAATGGTAGGGAGGATTTATAATATGGAGAATCTTCTGGGATACTTCTGAATGACTGTTTAGACAGACTTTTGTCCTTTTCTTTAGGGGAATCAGCTTTGTAACTGATCTGAGGAAAAATAGACAAAAAGAGGTAATGGTTAATAGGAAATCCTGGGATGCAGACTAAAACATGACCAGGGAGCCATTGGCTCCTATAATTAAACAAGACTACCATTTCAAAAGTTTGATTCATAAGGTTTTATAAATTGGTTTATATGTTTTTGTGTTCACCACGGCTGCTTTTATTTTTTATTAAATATACAGTTAAAACCATAATATTGTGAAATATTATTACAATTTAAATTAATATATTTTAAAATGTATTCCTGTGATGGCAAATATGAATTTCCAGTCTTCAGTGTCACATGGTCCTTCAGAAATCATTCTAATATGATGATTTGGTGTTCAAAAACAATTTCTTATTATTATCAATGTTGATAACAGTTGCTTAATATTTTTATAAAACCAAAAATGACTCATGGTTCAGTAAGGGAGTCAGTTGTGGCTCAGTAAGAGCTCTGAATGATTAACTGACTAAATTAATCTGCTTTAAACCGCTAACTCACCAGAAAGTTCAACAGATTCATGCATCACACTGGCTCTTTAAAAACAGCTGGTTCATAAGAGTCAGTTGTTTTGTGAATCAGATTTCACAGCAGGAAACACTGTCTTGCACTCTAACAAGATGGTATCTGAATCCACATTTGGATGCACACAAAGCTTCCCAGTTGATTTTAAATTATTATTACAAACATTCTGCAACCACTTCAGATGCAAAATTCAGTACAAATTTGGAAATTCAGTAAAACATCCTAAGCAGCTCACTAAGACTTGTTTCATTAGATTCTTACCCTGTCTGAGTCTTCATGTGTAGATGAGTTCTTCAGGATGGGCACCTGACATTGTGTGGAGATCAATGGTTTTCTCATGATATAGAGGCTTTTGTCCGTCATATACCTGGAAACAGGTGCCATAGTGACCGTCTTTTTGCAGTCACTCCTCTCTTTGTCTGAGTCCTTGGCCTCCTGGACATTTGCAGGCCTTGTCCTCTCAACTGCCCTGTGACTGAGGGGTCTAGTGTGACCGCTGTGAATGAACTCCGGGATCCTGGTCTTCCACCTCCCATAGCTCTTGTTCTCCATTTGCGAGGAGGTGTCTGATAAGGCCTTGTCAACTCCGAGAGCCATAGCAACACCTCCAGATTCTGTGGTTCCTCATTTGGCCAGAGCAACAGCTAAAGGTCATAACCACACTGTGTATTAAACACTGCAAAGCAAAGGTTTGAATCACCACACAAGGCTCTGTGATAAGTGTCATCTAACATGATGCAGGGCTCATTTACTCTAATAGGGTTACTTCTGATCTGGGGCGGGTTGCGTAAACTGCTTAGACAAGTCTTAAAAGTTAGTCATCTAATTTCTTTTCTTCAAGACTTTTTAAAGTCAGTTACAAAAAGGTAGATTGGTCTAATGTGAATTCAAAAAGTAAGACTGATTACCCCTTGGCTAACTGCTAGTTGGTCAAACTAGTTTGTAAGACACAGTCTTAACAGCGTCTATGTTTATGCAACTGGCCCCTGGATAAGCAGTCTCATTAAGGCTGCATGTTCAGGCTTGCCTGAAATTCATGAATGCTCTTTGTCCATTTCCTAACTACAAAAGTACTACTACTGACAGATTTAATGAATGACTAAATATCATCTTTAAAAAAAAATCTTAAAGTAAAAATGTAATCAATTAAAATCAAGATTATAAATTAAATGTAATAATAAAAAACAATTTAGTAATTAAAAATAATATTTACTGTGGCAAAATGTAACATTTAGACTGTTATGATTATGTGTCAGATGAAGGCTGATAAATGCAACAGCATGCAGACAAAGCAGTTTCTTGTACTTCTCTGTGGAATACTAGACTGGATCTGCTTTTTGATTGGCTGATGCGCCTGGTTTCCATGGCAACCGAAAGAAAATGACATGTTACGAGAGGTGATCACGTGGGGGGTATTTAATATCATAGCCTGCCTGCAAACAAAGACAATCATGTGTCTTTTACACTGAACCCTCGCGGAGTTCCTTTTAATTTTAATATGACACATATTAAAACCGACACATGGCTGGTCTGTTACTGTTACTGACAGTTTGCAGAGCTATATGTATGAATTTGTTTACTTTGTATTGTAAAGCAAGGAAGCCAAACAGATTCTATCAATGAGTCGGATACCAAGTTGTTCTGAGACTGATCCTTGGGCTACAAACAGTGCGAAGCCTATAGAAAGTCATATAGGCTTGATTGACAGTTACCATGACAACATGATCATCAAACAATGTCTAAAGAAGGCAGGGTGTCTGCATTATACATTTCCTCTGAGAAACCGTAGAGGAATACGCTGTTAAATCAATTCAAATACAAAACACAACACAACGTACAGTTCACAATACAATATACAATCTGCTTGTTTTGTAAGTCACAACCTGCAACCGCTATACTAAAGTTCTCAGTGACTCTGTAATTAAACACTAACACAAAGATAGGCTACTAGAGGAAACAGTGTGTCTTCAACATAAGCGCTCCATTGAACAGTTCTAGGATTTAATAATGCAAGGAAAGCTAAAGGTATGCAAAAATAAGAACAAGAATGACAAACATGCACACTGAGGATACGTGGCCTGAGAAAGCTATTTATAGTGAATTAGTGAATAACTTTCCTGAACGGAAAATGTTCGTAGAAAGTACAATTATTCTTGAGTTACATATGCATCAATAATGAATGACAGATTGTTTCACGACAAGCAGCAGCACACAAAGTGATTAATGCTAAGCTATTATGTTTCAGCCAGGAATATGAATCTGTCACACCTCTGTCGACATCACTTTCACTTTGCTTTCATAGCTGAACATCCTGCATGAATTGATCTTAAACTGTGTTTACGTACCGGGTTTGGCTAAGGAAAATCCCTCGGCAGCTCCACGAACTATGTTCTTATAATTTAGAGATACAATACGATTAATAAAACACTGATGTTGTGGAATCCAAGCGGTGGAGGAAACGGTTCATAACACAGAGGCGGGTCAAGCAGCGCAAGACAAACAATGTCTAAAGAAGGCAGGGTGTCTGCATTATACATTTCCTCTGAGAAACCGTAGAGGAATACGCTGTTAAATCAATTCAAATACAAAACACAACACAACGTACAGTTCACAATACAATATACAATCTGCTTGTTTTGTAAGTCACAACCTGCAACCGCTATACTAAAGTTCTCAGTGACTCTGTAATTAAACACTAACACAAAGATAGGCTACTAGAGGAAACAGTGTGTCTTCAACATAAGCGCTCCATTGAACAGTTCTAGGATTTAATAATGCAAGGAAAGCTAAAGGTATGCAAAAATAAGAACAAGAATGACAAACATGCACACTGAGGATACGTGGCCTGAGAAAGCTATTTATAGTGAATTAGTGAATAACTTTCCTGAACGGAAAATGTTCGTAGAAAGTACAATTATTCTTGAGTTACATATGCATCAATAATGAATGACAGATTGTTTCACGACAAGCAGCAGCACACAAAGTGATTAATGCTAAGCTATTATGTTTCAGCCAGGAATATGAATCTGTCACACCTCTGTCGACATCACTTTCACTTTGCTTTCATAGCTGAACATCCTGCATGAATTGATCTTAAACTGTGTTTACGTACCGGGTTTGGCTAAGGAAAATCCCTCGGCAGCTCCACGAACTATGTTCTTATAATTTAGAGATACAATACGATTAATAAAACACTGATGTTGTGGAATCCAAGCGGTGGAGGAAACGGTTCATAACACAGAGGCGGGTCAAGCAGCGCAAGACTGTCGCTTCCAGCCAATAGAGACATTAAAACTGCACGAGCCATAGTCCAGTCACACCGGCTCGAGTTTCATATTAATACGCATGCGCATGATAATTGCCTGTTATTTGGGGGGACACACTGGTTGAGATCATAGAACGTTTATTAAAGTTTTTTCATGCTCTTTATTCAGTCATGTAACTGCTGCTGAAACAGCACCTTGTCACGCCTTGCTTGTTACATTTCTCAGCGCTGGTCGTAAAAGACAAATTACAGTCGTTTGTGATTATAGAATGAGGATTTAAAAATAATTGAATAGAAATATAAACATATATAATAATTATAAATTATAAACATATAAATCCTTGCAATTATATTAAAGATTACATATGTTGAATAAAGATTTAAATAATTATCTACACGTTTAGTGTACAAAAGTCTCCAGTGAGGAAAAAAGCGACTTGCTTATTAGCCCCTAAGCGCCCCTGGATGACTTTGTGTCCACTCAGGAAACAGTTCTATTATTATTAGTTACCAAAAAATAACTATCCCCAAACGTAGGAATAGGCCTATGTATTCAATGTAATGTAGATCTTATTAGATTATCATAACAATGCAACATGTAAATCAGAGACACAAATGCTTATGATTTATAGTAAGCAGAGACACAGAGTAACAAAATAACATACAGTTAAAAGAGAGTGGAAAAATACAAGGAGAAAATGCATATTAAACACACTAATCAAGTGCTAATTAACAGCTTAGTTCATGTAAACCCTTTAACATCTGAATCTTTTTACAAAAGGCTAAACAATTAGAATAAATTAAACTCATTCATACTTATCAAATTGTCGTTTAAAATCATTTACTTCTTAGCTAATGGCCAAACTTAAAAGTTGGGCATAAAATGTACAAAAAGTCAAGACAAAGTCAGTGTTTATATTTCCCCTGACCACTAGGTGTCACCAGATACCACGTTCTTGGGTCAACAGCATGTATTTGTAATGTAGACAAGAGAATGGAGGAGGTCTATCAGGAAATGTTTGCCCTCCAGTGTGTCTTTCATCATCAGGTTCAGTATCACCTGTGACCCTGAGTTTTGTTTCAATCTTTTGAGCTTGACGTTCACTTCAAATTTGAAAGTTCACCAGATTTGAAAGTACTAAAACCATAAAGCACAAGCTCTGAATCTGCTAGAATTCACAGGAGTATTTCACAGTTTTGATATAGTCCCCAATAAATCTTTGGACTATACCACAATGCAACAGGATTTGCCATTAGAGACAAATATTTACAGCAAATACTTACCGGTCAATCTTCAAAATAGTAAATGTTTCATACAGTCAGTTAAAATATAGCAAACAAACAGAGCAAGAGGTCAGTCTGAATGATTTTCATTACTATCCATCTCTTCACTAGACATCTGCTTGCAGACTGGACATGTTCCCTTTTAGACTTTGCACATAATCTGGGAAATGTTCCCAAACACAAAAACCGATAATAAGAAATCATTTTGGCACAACTGGATAAGATTATCATAACAGAACCTGTTCTTCTCTCAAGTACTTCAAACTAAATGTAAAACAGCAAACTGACCATTAATGTTCCATTCACAGACTTGAATAAACTTTATATTTGACGTAAACTTCACACTGGTGGAGACATCATGTCTATAGTGGTTTTTAAAAGAGTGAGAAAGATTAAAGAAGAAAGAGATGAAAGACCACAGTCAACACTTTACAGTACAGACTCCACACCGTCCTTGTCGTCGAGTGTTTCACGTGAGGAACTGTCTCCTTGGTTCTGGCATGTGACGAGAGGGGAGGTCTCCTCTTCTGCTTTGACATTAGCCACAACCTCCACCTTCACCTCCTCCAGTTCTTGCTCCTCTTGATGCTGCTCCTGTTGTCTTTGTTTCTTCATCTCTTGCTCATTGATGTGGTGAAGAATGCCAGCACCAAGTGCATCTCCCTCCACATTCACAACGGTGGTGGTGCGGTCTCTGATCACACATCAGACACAGTTTGTTAACACAACAGATTACTTAAGGGCTACATTTTTTTAAAACTGTATGTATATATTGTACGAATAAAGCCTAATTTTAATGTTTTTGATTCTGATAAGAAGCTTTAAAAGGTTCTTATGAAGCTTTACACAAAAATAGGCTGCAAAGCTATCAGAATGATATGTTGGGAGTGTGCATTATATACGTTTTTTTCTATTTATGTATATATAAAAATATTTATTTTATATTTGTTTATTTTACATTTTATACTATTACATATACTGTATACACACCACTACTCAAAAGTTTGGGTTCAGTTAGGGTGACCATGTGAAGCTTTACACAAAAATAGGCTGCAAAGCTATCAGAATGATATGTTGGGAGTGTGCATTATATACGTTTTTTTCTATTTATGTATATATATAAAAATATTTATTTTATATTTGTTTATTTTACATTTTATACTATTACATATACTGTATACACACCACTACTCAAAAGTTTGGGTTCAGTTAGGGTGACCATACATCCTCTTTTTCCTGGACATGTCCTCAGACCTAAAAAATGCATCCGGCCAGGATTTCTAAATCGCCCAAATTGTCCGGGATTCAGCCTTTGCTTTCTACAGTCGCCATTCATTGTGTGCGTTTTTGTAGATCCCTGCGAGGGACTGTTCTCTTAATCCTGATCCCACTGAATTTCTGACCATTATCGCTCTGTGTAAAGGAAGATCAGATATTTGTCAATGAGCTCAGGGTCTGTTGAGCAGCAAATCCTCCAGCATGGTCTGTCAGCCATCTCTCCTCTCAACCCGTGATCAGTGAAATCGGACTCCTGCAGCTGGTGTTGAATGCAGGGTTGTCAAGTCCACGTTTTTTTCCCCAGATGGAATTGGGCTACTTTTAAACTGTTGCCATGGGTTGATTTTCCCCCGTGGGTTAAAGGTTTGCATTCTACCTAAAACTGTGCTGTTAAGTTTTGTGAAGGAGGGCCACTGGTAGGAAGCTTTTTAGCTGTGTTGATCAATATGCATAACAGTGACTGTAAAATATGTATTTTTGGTATGGAAGTTACATATTTTGAGTTTTGACTTTGGACGCTACTTTGGGCACTACTTTAACCACCAACCAACTGTCCTCTTTTTGGAAAACTAAAATATGGTCACCATAGTTCAGTAAGATTTTTAAACGTTTATTTATAGAAGTCTCTTATACTCACCAAGGCTGCATTTATTTAATCAAAAGTAAAAACAGTAATGTTTTGAAATATTATTACAGTTTACGACAGCTATTTTTTTGTTTTCTATTTAATATATTTTAAAATATAATTTATTCCTGACAAAGTTGAATATTCAGCAGACATTACTTCAGTCTTAAGTGTCACAGGATCCACCGAAATCATTTTAATATACTGATTTGGTGCTCAAGAACCATTTATTTCCAATATCAGTGTTGAAAACAATTGTGCTGCTTAATATTTTTGTGAAAAAAAAAGTTTTTCAGGACCCTAAAACCTAAACCTTATGTATTAATTGTGATTAATAAAACAACAACAACAACAACATTTAAATAGTTAAAAATACATTTAAAAAATTTAATTATTAATATATATCTCCTGTCCAGTAAATTTGACGATGATATGGCGACTCAATAACACTCAGCTAATATTGATATATGAGATTATATGAGATACACAATTAATCAATATATCATAGGCCTATATTAATAATTTATTGATACTGAATAATAAGAAGAAGCTGTCTTACACAATCCAGTCCACAGCCAACATGAGCGACAGGTCATGGGTAGGCAGACCAATGGCCTCCAGAATGATAGCGATGGTGATGATCCCTCCAGCTGGAATACCTGCTGCTCCCACACTGGAGGCGGTGGCTGTCACCCTTTGAATAAGCAAATAAGCAATCATTTAGCAGATGCTTTATCCAAAGTGATTAACAGCTCACTTATTACAGAAACAAATTCCCTGGAGATAAGTGCCATGATTCTAAAAGCCAGAATGCTGATAGCTCATATTTATCATCATCCAAACCTCCATCAGAGCCTCAGGTCTGCATCGCTCGCTACACACTCAACAGCGTAACCTGCCACACTGGGACAGGCTCCAGAAAGTGAGTGTGTGTTGCTTGTAAATTTAGATCAAGCTTAGCATCTCTGCCTTGTTTAGATATAGAGCACATATCGAATGTAACCAGAATAGATACAAGAATGTTCTGGGGATCTATCAATACTGAAAAATCTGAAAAAAAGGCCTCATAGAGATGTACACTCACAGGATTGTGAAGATCTGGCCTGCGTTGAGTTCAACGTTGTTGAGCTGGGCAATAAACACAGCCGCAACGCACTGGAAAATGGCTGCTCCATCCATGTTAACAGTGGCTCCAATCGGTAAAATGAATCGACTGATTCGTTTGTCAACACCGTTGTTCTCCTCCACACACTTCATCATGGTGGGCAGTGTCGCTGAGCTGCACATGCACAAAAAACAGACAGGGTTTGAGTATGTAATGGCAAAATAGATGTGGAAAAAAATTATAACTACATTTTAATGACATAACTTTGAATCAGTGATATTTTTGTATTATTTATATCCTATTGATGTTTTGATGTAGTTTTCATTTCTATATTTTCTGTTATTTTCATTTTAATTTTAGTTTAGGTTTTAGTAATTTTGTTATGTACTTTTGTTAATTTATTTTCTATTAAGATTTCTTTTAAGTTTTAATATATTTTTATTTTGGTTTTAGCAATTTTAGTACTTCAGCTTAAACTTATTAGTTTAAGTTAATTCAATTAAATTCATTTCAAGTTTATTTGTGTAGCGCTTTTCCCAATACAAATCATTGCAAAGCAGCTTTACAGGAAATTCAGTTTCTACAATATATTTAGTAGTAGCTTGTCAGTGGTGACTATGTCAAATTGATGTACATATGGCAGAAATGTATGGTAAAATTTAGTTAATGACATAATCAAACAGACGATGAACACTATTAACAGCAATGATTATATGTTGCAATCAAACTTGTGATCAAAATTTGGTAGTTTATGTTGTTTCAGGGTTGGCATCATCTGAGGTCTTCTGAGGGGTTGGCATCATCTCGGTCTTTGTAAGGGCTGGATCCAGACTAAAGCTTGTGTAATTCCTAGTTACCACGGTATGTCAACACAACATTTCTATTTGTCGTTTAAGGTTTTAAGTTGAAGTTTTTCATCTAATATTTATATTTTATTTTATTTCAGCTATATTTTTTTATAGTTTTATTGAACAATTACAGCATTGCTTTGGATTGGTCCAAAAGGGCTGAGACTGCAAATAAACCATCAAAATATGGAAAAGACATTCAAGACTCTTATTTTGTCAATCTGATTATGGGCCCTTTGCCAACAAATCAACGTTTTTGCATTTCAGCAACACTTCTAAAGATTTAGCAAGACTAGTAGTTCCAGGGAAAAAAGGAAACAAAGCTTTTTAGTCACATTCTGGAGGCCAAATTGTCCTGCTTATAGGACTTCAGAAATACTCCTGAGTGTAGAAATATAACAAATTACCTGGAGCAGGTAGCAAAGGCAGTGGTAAAAGGTGTGATGAGGCCAGACAGGAAACTGAAGGGGTTTGCACGAGTGAACCCAAAGTAGATAAGTGGTAAGACGATGCCACCATGGATGATGTGGCCCAGGATAGAGGCAAAAATGTACTTCCCCAAACTAGTGACCAGCAGAACCACATCTTCCATCTCCACAATCTTACTGCCAACCAAGAACATGATGCCAAAAGGCACATACCTGAAGGACAAAACAACAGAATGTATCATACATGATATGCATGGTACAACTTAGGTTTTATAAGGTATAAAATGATAAATGTTAAATATTATAGACAGACAGATAGATAGATAGATAGACCTAGGTCATCCTAGGTGTATATGACTTTCTTCTTTCAGAGTTATATTAAAAATTGTCTTTGATCTTTCAAGCTGTTTCATGGCACTCAGCGGGTGTTGCATTGCTTCAATCCAAAAGAAATTATATAAAAAGCGCCCATCCATAAAAAAAAGCTCACATGGCTCCGGAGGGTGAACAAAGGCCTTCTGTAGCAAATCGATGCGTTTTTGTAAGAAAAATATCCATATTAAAAACGTAATAATGACTTTAATGCAGCTTGAGACAATTTTTTTTTATGGATGGGCGCTTTTTATTTAATCTCCACAATCTTACTGCCAACCAAGAACATGATGCCAAAAGGCACATACCTGAAGGACAAAACAACAGAATGTATCATACATGATATGCATGGTACAACTTAGGTTTTATAAGGTATAAAATGATAAATGTTAAATATTATAGACAGACAGATAGATAGATAGATAGACCTAGGTCATCCTAGGTGTATATGACTTTCTTCTTTCAGAGTTATATTAAAAATTGTCTTTGATCTTTCAAGCTGTTTCATGGAACTCAGCGGGTGTTGCATTGCTTCAATCCAAAAGAAATTATATAAAAAGCGCCCATCCATAAAAAAAAGCTCACATGGCTCCGGAGGGTGAACAAAGGCCTTCTGTAGCAAATCGATGCGTTTTTGTAAGAAAAATATCCATATTAAAAACGTAATAATGACTTTAATGCAGCTTGAGACAATTTTTTTTTATGGATGGGCGCTTTTTATTTAACTTTTGTACTGATGCACGCAACACCCGCTGAGTGCCATGAAACAGCTTGAAAGATTAAAGACAATTTTTAATATAACTCTGAAAGAAGAAAGTCATATACACCTAGGATGACTTGAGGGTGAGTAATTTATGGACTAATTTTCATTTTTGGGTGAACTAACCCTTTAATTTCCCATAATCCTTTGCCCGGACACATCCACACTCATTGTTTGCAACTGCCTGGTTAACCCTGTCTGCTCACCCTATATAAGCCTGGTTCATTTTGTCATTCATTGTTAAGTCTTGTATGTGTCTACACTGCATTTCTATGCCTCGTTGCCTGGTTCTCCTGTGTCTTGGTTCCTGGTTTTGTTTCCTTGTCTGTCTTTGGATTACCCTTTGCCTGTGTTTGTGCCCTGTTGCTATTGTTTGGACTGATTGCCTGTGTTATGACCTTAACCTGTTTTTGAACTTTGATTGTGGAATACCGCTTTAATAAATTCTGCATTTGGTTCCTCAACCTTCATGTCCCTGTGCAGTTTTATGACAGAGGTATGGGATGGAGTGCCCTCTGATGGTTATCAAGGGCACTTCAGCTGGTGATTGTGACTATTATATTATATTATTGGATTAGATGTCAATTTGATCAAAGGTCTTTACTTACCACATGATCCAGGACACCAGTACCATGGTGGCTTCATTGAAGGCATTGAAAAAGCGAATGAGCTCCTCTCCTTCTGCCCCAAGCTTTCTCAAAGCAACTCCAAAAACCATAGCAAAGAGAACAAGGCCCAAAATATTCATTCCATCGGCATCTGCTCCATAGGGAACCTGAAAATCACCATAACATATTTGTCTTTGGCTTACATAATTGGACAATCAAATGTTATGATATTGCCATTCACAGTTGGGTCAAAGGTGAACAATGCAATAGCAAACTAAATTAGAAGTTGACCAAACAAAATGACCAAACAAAACCAAGCAACAAAATGTGACATTAATGTGCTCTGATAAATGCTGATTTTGCTAATTGACCTATATTAACTATTTTTCCCACTCATATTCCCTGTCACTGAACTTGATATGACCGTGCAAGAACAAGTGACTTTCAAAAGACGAAATGTGATGAAGCTTGGCTCTCAGACAAACTTTCGCTCAGCGGTGGAGGCAGTGGTGTGATGAAGATCTGATGGGACTGAGCTATCGTTCAACTGAATCCTGCTCTTGTTCTGGGCTTTATCGCACATCCAGGCATGGCTCATCACTTGGCACACAGTACTGGTTGTTCTGTAAGTCCTACTTAAGCAATTATGGACCTCAAGCGTTCTGAGGGATTGCCCACAATATTTGCCCATGCATCAGCAGATATGAGATATTTCAGCTGAGCCAGGATGTAACGAAGACCCAATTATACATAGTGTAGTTCAGATGTGAAACAACTGTGTTAAAGGGGTCATATGATGCGATTTCATTTTTTCCTTTCTCTTTGGAGTGTTACAAACTCTTGGTGCATAAAGAAGATCTGTAAAGTTGCAAAGACTAGAGTCTCAAATCCAAAGAGATATTCTTTATAAAAGTTAAGAGTCAGCCACATCTACCTAAAATGGCTCGTTCGAACACACCCCCACATATCTACCTCCCTATGTGGGAAGATTTGCATAGCGCCGCCAAAATGTTCACGCAAAAAAAGAAGGCGTAACTTTTATTCTCACTGTAGTATTGTTGCCGTTGCCGCCATGTCCTGAAGATGCTGTGTGCTTCGTTGTGAAAGCGAAACTACTTTGTTTGGTCTTTCAAAAGAGGACGATATCCGCTTCGTCATGCCTGGAGCTGATCTGTGCTGGTCGCTGAGGAAATACATCAACTTAGTGCTGTGGATCGCCAGATCGGCTTTCACCGTTTTCACCGCTCCTTCGCCGGGACCGCCGTTCTCGACCCCGCCGCCTCAGTTCACTCTTGCCCGGCTTAGCGTGAGGCTTTCGCTCACGCTAGGCCACTGTGATTTTTGTTGTGAAAGCGAAACTACTTTGTTTGGTCTTTCAAAAGAGGACGATATCCGCTTCGTCATGCCTGGAGCTGATCTGTGCTGGTCGCTGAGGAAATACGTCAACTTAGTGCTGTGGATCGCCGGCACATTTTATGGAGGACTGTTTACTGATCCCGGTAGAGCAGACTACAATGCCGACTGTTCTGACTCACAGACTGTAAGTACGTTTTCATTTAAAGGATTTGCCACTGATGATTCAAACGCGAGTTTT
>NW_015505640.1:463799-474026 GCF_001515645.1 Sinocyclocheilus grahami | reverse complement strand
TAGTATTGTTGCCGCTGCCGCCATGTCCTGAAGACGCTGTGTGCTTCGTTGTGAAAGTGAAACTACTTTGTTTGGTCTTTCAAAAGAGGACGATATCCGCTTCGTCATGCCTGGAGCTGATCTGTGCTGGTCGCTGAGGAAATACGTCAACTTAGTGCTGTGGATCGCCGGCACATTTTATGGAGGACTGTTTACTGATTCTGGGAGAGCAACGTTAGACTAAAATGCTGGCAATTCTGACTCACGTAAGTACGTTTTCTTTTATAATTTGCCACTGATGATTCAAACGTGAGTTTTGGGCAGTGTGGAGTAGCACTTGTTGTTTGTCATTTCTCCGATCACAAATGCAGACAGGGTTTTATGTTTACGTGGCACGATGCAATGCAATGCAACGCAACGCGTAAAAAGACAGTATAAGTCATTATAATCAGTAATTATGTCCCCACTGGATGCAACAAATGCCTCGTTTGTAATGGGTTTTAATGTTTTTGTGTCGTCGCTCTGGCTGGGACACTCAATCACAGTATGTGAGGGGCATAACGTTTCTGTCACACGCTTGAGGTATTCGGCCAATCACAACGCACTGGATAGCTGGCCAATCAGCATACACCTCGCTTTTTCAGACCGATGAGTTTTGTAAAAATCGACGCGTTTCAGAAAGGTGGGGCATAGAGGAGAAACAATAATGTACAGTATGTGGAAAATAATGTGTTTTTTTTTTACTTTAAACCACATAAACACATTTCATTAAACCAAATACACAAAATAATGTTCTTTTTAGCAGCATCATATGACTCCTTTAAATGGATCAACAATTCCTAATTAACAAATATGCAAGTGGCAGGACATAAACTTTGCAATATGGAGAACTGCATCTCTGTGGAGACCTGCATGCTTGTGGGACTGGATTTAACTGATTGTACAAATATAATGATAGAAAAACAAATATTCATTAGAAAAAAAAAAAAAAGTAAAATCTGCACATCCTGAGTCATTCTACAAGCATATTGTTGAGACTAGAATGCAGACACATGGGAGGCACATCGAAAAGTCCTCTGGGAAAGGCTTGCCATCTCCAGCTGCTTGAGTGCTCAGTGGGACAGGAGCAGCAAAAGCGGCTGCGTCAACCCTAGCCCTGTGCAAACAAACAGCAAGCTCATTCAAGGCTGCCAAAGAGCCTACACTACGGTGGTCGGAAACAAAACCAGCCAAGAGGCCCCGGTCCGACTTGAAATTCACTTTCAACAAGTGACATGATGTGTGTGTTGACAATTGTGTACTTGATAGTGCATTCTTAACATAGGAAAATAACCTAATGCTAATAATAATTATTAATAATAATAATATATAAAATCATAATATAATAATAATAAAATATTATTAGAAAGAGAAAGAGATTGTGTACCTTCTGGTAGTTGAGGGTTCCGTTTGTTCCATTTCCAACAAGAATTGTCTTATAATCAGTGACATACTGTGACAAAAGAAAGAGTCAGAGAAGGACAACATCATGAGCTACATGCAGTGCTCATCACAGAGCTATTTTGACCAATTTCAATTTCAATTTCAGTGTGCAGCTTCATGAACTGTGATGCATTTGATCATTTCTCTGCTCTGAGCTTGTTTCTGTGCAAGTCTAGTGCCAAAATACTGACAAAAGCAGCATTTAAAGTTTAGCTGAAGAGGACTTTGAGACTGGTATACACAGAGACAATGACAGTGATCCCCCACAAACCCTGTCATTCAGAACCCCTGTTTCTCAAAAACTCCAATTACATGAGCTGGAGCACTCAGTTTAATTTTTGAGGTAGTATCCTTACTACCTCAAAAGTAGAAATTGGGTAGGTGAGGTAAGAAATATAAATAAATGTTGAAAAAAATATCTTCTTTTTGGCATAGTAAAAAACTGCAAGACAGATGTCATGTTTACATTGAAAAACTCATTTACACATTAAAATCAGTGCAGTGGAATGCAAAATAGTATTTGTGTGAACTGGCTCTAAAGGTTCACATGCAGTATCTATAATGGGTCTTTAACTGAGATGAATATACAATGTTTGTATAATCTGATGTTGACTTGCATGTGATAGCAAAATTAAAATCCATAAACATATTTCAGTTAGAGATAATTAATACAACCTGGAATAGATCTACAAGAATTAGTTTGGACCAGTCTGTAACTGGCTATTTAAATAATTGCCAGGCATTTCTGTATTAATCCTGCTAATCTATGTTCTCTTTTAAAGCCTTTCTGGCCTCCATCCAGTTAAATGTCGATGGAAATCCCACTGGATAAAGAAACATTCTCCCACTGCATAAAAAAACATCCCATCTGCACCTAATGACCCTGTTTCTCTTTCTAAATCCTTGACATGTTAAAACAGACTCTAAGTAAGTTTAAAAGCTTATCAATCAAATTTGCCCCATTTTTGCTGGACTCGCACTATATGTGGAATAAAACTTTCTCTTGCCAGAAATATGAGCATTTTTCCATCTGTTTTTCTAGCTCTTATTTCCTTGTCTCTGGCAATAATTAAATGCATCAATATGTGATTTAAATGCCTAAAATAAAAAAGATGTAAAGTATGAACTGTCACTTCATCTGCATGTCTTCTGCATTAATCATGCTTGCAGGCGCGGATTAAGTGATGCTTTATAGTGGACTGCTTTATTTCTCACGTTGAATGATAGGCTTTTGTTATTAATGAACAATTATTGCTAAATAATAATATTGTTATTATTAGCATTCATTTCCTTAACCAAATGATACCTTGCAAGATCTAAAAACGAATCCGCTGTCTCTCTGTTGGAGCTCACGCCTTCCAGCCCCAAGTTGTTGGTGTTCAGCGCTCCGGCTCCCACGCCCGGTTTGATGATGAAGGCGAGCGCAACCCCGATGGATGAAGCGATCAGAGTGGTCACCAGAAAGTAAGACACGGCGATTCCTCCGAGCTTTCCCAGCGACCGCGTGTCCAGACTCGCAGCGCCAGAAATCAAACTGCAAACCACTAAAGGAAGGATGATCATCTTGAGCATCCTCAGCAGCATCTCTCCGGGGAAGGCGAAGTAAGTCATCTGCGCTCGGGATAGGTTCATGTTCCGGACCATCATCCCGAGCCCGACGCCCACCAGAACCCCGGACACCGTCAAGAGCACTAGGAGATTTCTTTTGAGGAAGACCATGAACCGGTCTTTAAAGCTGTTCTTTTCTGATTTTGTTGAGACTGCTGGTAACGGGTTTTTGTGCCCGGCGTGTCCATTGATTTCGCTCTTCTTTTCCTCCATGATTTTCCTACACGCTCAGTCTTTCCACACGTTTAAAAGAGTAGGCTACCAGGCTTTTCTCATCAGCAGCGTGCGTGCGCTTGGAATGGAGCGGACTGGAGAGCGCTTGTAAAAACCAGCCGGCATTTATAGACATGTGCTGCATCTACCAATGACGAGGGGTCTTTTAAAGATGAAGATCCAGGGCATGCGCACTCCTGGACCACTATGAAATGATGCAACAAGGCAAAGGGTTGCTGATATCCGTGCATATTATAATTATCATTTTTATTTTCTATTTTGTGTTAATAAATGTCATTGTGCCATCTCAAGTTAAATTAAAATCTATCTATCTATCTATACAGAGATAATAAAGACAAAATACCATTTATTCCCATGTTTTTAATATTTTAAAATATTTGTTAATATAGGTAGCCTACATTTAGAAACACGAGACGGGGGACAGGTCAAAACAACATACATTTATAAAATAACAAAATTGACTGGATTTCTGTTCATGTTTTAACAATGACTAGGCTATATAGTTATATTTAAATATTTATGTTCTATTAAAATACATTTATATTCTATTGTTTGTACTATAGATTTCTTTATTTGCACAGTTTTTCAGCATTTGCAACATATTCTGTGAGGGTTGCCATTTTCTTCAATTTCTGCATTCTGTATTTTAGTACAATATTCAAATGATATAACTCATAATTTCAGAATCCCACCTACACGTTTCCCCAAGATAAATAAAATGTGAAACTCTCAGTTCTTTTTAGCTGTCTGTTGCTTTCCCCTGAACCTCAACTATTCTGTTCCAAAAATAACATTTCACAGCTGCCAAACCAGAAGCAGGAAGCTGAGTGTGCTCTCCAGTCATTACTATAATACACTGAACCCCACTGTGGCTTGGACAAAACAAGACTATGAAGATTTTAGGCCCCAGATAGTTCCAAAAAGTCTTCTAGTACACTGAAAAGAATCTTAAGAAGGAGTTTGTGTTAAAGGTATGGTACTGTTAAAAGTATTGTAAAAGTAACACTATGAGATAGAGGGTAAACAAATGTCTGACCTTATGTAAAACCACATCCTGCAGCTGTCAAGTCAAGTCAAGTCTGCTTTATTGTCAATTCTTCCACATGTACAGCACATACACACAGAGAATTGAAATTGCGTTACTCTCAGACCCTTGGTGTATACATATAACACTAACAGTAGAACATAAATACAGTAGAACATAAATATAGATAGATACAGAGTTGTCATGCCTAAGAAAGATAAGCTCTCTCCATAAGACCCCCTCCTAGTTACAAATCAGTCAGATTTACCTTAAATGCATTTGCTGGTTTATTTTGTACAACAATTGGTTTGAATTTGATTTCCATTCCAAAATATGGCTTACATACATATATGTCATTTAGGGATGTTAAAATAAACCTGCTTCTAAACATATACTTTCTGTTTACTCATTTATGTTTACTCAGTAATCTGTACATTATAAGCAACACCTATAGTCTACTGTGCTTTTTTATTGTCTAGTGTATTAAAAACCACAAGTGAACAGAGAGGCACCTTTTAAAAACTGAGAGAGAAGCAGAATTTAACTGCTTAAGACTGTAATAATATTCTCCAACCACCAGATGGCATTCATTGTAAAGTCCTTTCTCTGTTTGAGAAAAATACTGGGTGTATTGTAAACCTCAAGCACTACTGATCATTGCTTATTATTCGACATATAAGCACAAATTCTTGTAATATTATGTCAATGCACTGCAAAAAGAAAAGCGTTATTTTTGTTTTTCTTCAGCCTTTTATTCTTGTAAAAGTAATGTTGATAATTAATGGTGATTTTTGTGCTTTGTTATGGTGATTTATGAAGTTACTTTTCTCAATGAGAATTATGACAAGATTACACTTACATTGTACAATTTATATTGTCATACATAGTTATTTTTAAGAGACCTACAATCTCATAAGGAGGTTATGGTTAGCAGATAATGACCAGTCTGTCAGGACAGCAGGGTTTACCCTGAACACCTGAAATCAAATGTCAGACTCCAAGATTAATGATTGTTTGCTCTTATTCAATCAGACCACGCACCATCAGCTGTGTCACACACACACACACACACACACACACACACTCACATACACACATACCCTCTTTATTCCACACTCACTCACAGACACACACACACACACACACACAGGTCACACACACACACACACACACACACACACACACACACACACACACACACACTTGCTCTTATTCAATCAGACCACGCACCATTAGCTGTGTCACACACTCACACACACACACACACACACACACACACACACTTGCTCTTATTCAATCAGACCACGCACCATCAGCTGTGTCACACACACACACACTGTACTGTAGGTAGACTTTCTTGGCCCTTTGTCCCATTTAGTCAAACATTGGTGTAAACACTCAGTATTTTCCTTTGCTGGTGAAATCACCGAGGAACAAGCACGTGAGAGAAAACACATCTTCCCCACTTTCCCTGCTTTTTTCTTTTTAGTTAATGCCTATTTTCCGCAGTGGCAGGCTTTTTTGAACACTCCATTTCCTGTTATGCATTAGAGATTGAATTTGTAACAGAAAAGATTGAGCCAAGCTGTCGGTGCGGCATCTTGCCACAGCAGGCTGCCTTTTCTCGGTTCCGCCACTTGAAGAACTCAAATCTGGCAATCTGAAATTTACCATTGATACTTCCAAGTAAGTATTGCCGCGACCCATTACAAAATATATAAGGATTATATTTTTTAAATAGGCTATGTATAATTTGTCAGTTTGAAATGGTTTTAGACAGATTTTTGAACTCACATTTTGCCCCGTCACTTTTTCATCGTGCTATAAACACCACGTTACTCGTCTGTTAGGTTCTTTAAAAATAGCATGTCGAACAGCAGCCTGTTCTGCATTTTGGTTGGCTGATTCTACCAGAGGGGGCGGGGCGTATGAACTGGGATTCCGCCTCGACTCACAGAACGACCTGTCATTCAAATCTAATGTCTTGCAACTGCGACTACGAGGAGAGTCACCGAGGGCAACCTGCTTACTACTTTTGCGGACACTTTGAAGTGTGACTCATATTTGCAACTGTTTACATTTCTCAGGCTGATGAGGCACGGGGTGCTCAAAAAGTCCCATGTGAATTCATGTCGACTAGCAAGGCATGCACTCATACAATGTAAACGCATTCGAAAATAAATCCGCTGAGCACTCAGTGATTTAACCGGATCGTGCAAGTCCGTCTACAGAAGGGTGAGTGGACTTTTCTACTGAATTATCATCATAAAGTCCTGTGTTTTGACAGGTCAGTCTTGATGTAGGTAGATCCTGCAAGCGTGCTGGCGTGCATTGACCCCAGCAGTAACCTGTTTGCATACCTACAGTATGTACGTCTACAAACTTGGCATATCTGTAAACACAATCTGCCGGTAGAAGCCCAGCACTGGCGTCTTCTGAATGCAAAATAGTTAATGCTTTAAACGAGGAGAGTCACATAGCCTACTTATGATTGCTGCGTGTTGATAGTTTACTGTAATCGACCCGAGTAAGCAATACATGTAGGCCTATGTATTTACTTATTTATTGCTTTGGTGTGATTATATAGGCTAACTGAGGCCGTCGAGACTTGACGTACTGCTGCAGTGATCTCTCGTGTCGCGTAGCCTACAGGAGCCTACTTGCTGTTTTTGTACAGTAGCCATACTAGATTAGTATCACTAAACGGCTGAATTTGTTTATCAGTGGCTTTCAGAGTTTTTTTTCTTCTTCTGATAAATATCTCAATATAGAAAAATATGTTTCAGCAGGGTTTATAAACAATTTATCAGTTACCTCAAAAATGTGCAAATTAGGGTGCAGTCACATTACTGAAATTTTAGCAAAATTTCAGCAAAAGTTTAAACTTTAGACCAATCCGGCTTCTGTTGGTCAGTGCAGTGAATTCACATGACCATGCACCTCAATCGATTACGAGCAGAAAATAGTTTGAAAAGTCTTTTAAAGTTGGAATTAAATGGAAGCAGTGATTTTAAAATAACTTTGTTATTTTGTAACTTTTAAAATTGTGACATAGACCCGAGTAATACGTAAAATCGAAATGAAAAAATAAAAAAATTGTAGGGCGGGACTTGATTATACCTGTCAACCCTCCCATTTTCCCCAGGATTCTTCCGTATTTTACCATTCTATCCCGCTATCATACCGTTTAAATATTTTCCTGTATTTCTCCCGTATTTTTAATCTTTTAAAAAAAATTTTTTTTAAATCCCACTTGGCGTATTTTATGTGTTTGCTACATTCGCTTCCGGTAAATCTCCCGTAATTTGTATGGGCCAAACCTAATTTTATGAATAATCACGACAACAAATTCCAAAGTTGTCCAGTTGCCAGATCTTGTATGAAACGCATCTTTCTCACACGATCGACGCTTACAAATTTCTACCCATTTGTCTTCTCAACTTGGCAACCTACAGCCCAGTGATGCTATTGATGTGTGCGCAGGTAGAACCGCGGGAAGAAAACAATGATCACTGGTAGAAATGGGAGAAGACTTAGGTGGTGCTCCACAGTGAAAAAAACTAAATATACATGTAAATGTATATTTACATGTATAATGAGATATAGCTTACACTTCAAAAAGCTATGGTTTAATTGATTAAATATGAGCGCTGCAACTTTCAAAGTCAGGTGCTGCGCTTCTTTGTTTACTGCGGTTACGGGGGAAATGGCTATATTCCTGGCGAAAAGCTGAATTTGAATTTTTCAATAAGCCCTTCTGCTCTTTGTTTAGACCAGGGGTAGGCAAGTTCGGTCCTAGAGAGCCGCAGTCCTGCAGAGTTCAGCTCCAACCCTGAAAACAAAACTCACTTGCCTATAGCCTTAGTAATCCTGAAGACATTGATTAGCTTGTTCAGGTGTGTTTGATTAGGGTTGGAGCTGAACTCTGCATGACTGCGGCTCTCTAGGACCAAACTTGCCTACCCCTGGTTTAGACCAAAGCAAAAAACAACCCTTATTTTTAGCAAAAAACACCCAGTTGTAAATGTGAACAGGTGGATCGACAAGAAGATAATGAATTATAAAACTCTAAAGATATAGCCTACACTAAGATATAATTATGTTACTAAATGAATATAATTGTTTGATAATAATTGTTTAAATTAATATAAAAATAATAATAATTAAATATAATATAATATAATATAAAAATGGTTACTTTTGACCCTTAATGGTTACTCATTGGACTTAATGATTGGAGAAGTCCTGCATAGGTCACCAGAGAGAAGTCTGCTGTTTCACCAGAAGATAGAGTTATGCTATTTTGATTGAAATATAACATATACATGAATTAATCATTCACAATTATATTTAATATGCATTTAGAAAATAACTTAATTGCACACCAACTTTAAAAAGTCTACCTCCTTGAAAAAAATTATTACACTGCCAAAAAATTATGTGTTTGCCTGCATGAAACTTGAACTGCAGTAGACTGAAATAACTGCCTTGTACTTGCTTCAAACATTTAATTTTCTAGTTAGATAATAGAAATCTAAGTAGATGAAGCTTGGAAGGGAACATGTAGACATCAGCATGGGTCCAACGGGACATACCGATAACGAAGCCCCACTGTCTTGTGTTTCCCACCTATCCGAAATCAAGTGGTTAAGGCAAGAGTTTGGCAATGACGGATTAGAGACACATCTACTTTAGTTGATAATCCAGATTAGGGTGTGTGCTGTGCACAGTGCTCTATTGGGACAGAGAGCTCAGAGTTGAGAACCGTCACCTCATTAGAGGTCAGTGACAGTAATGACCAATTAATACACTCTCCAGCCAGCCTGTTATATTCTAGTAATATGTATGTTGTTAAAATTAAAAATTTTGTTTTTACCCAGTATGTGTTTCTAAAGAGATATGACAAAAGACATTTTGTTAGTCGCTCTTTTCTATACAATGGCAATGGATAGTTTTTAAACTTTAAAAGGATGCAAAAGTGATTTTGGTTGTTGAATACAGTTGTCACTCCCATAAATAACCAAACTCTGTGTTTACAGAGTGGGATTAAGCACTCAGAAAATAAATTACAACTGTATTTAGCTGCAGTGTGTAGCCTGCATGGATAATGACAGTGTCCTGCATGGATATGACATTCACCAGTTAGGAGCAAGTCTTTCTGACTGTAATTCCATAGTCTGTTTTGTATTCCTTTAACATGTGCTTGGACCCAGCCTGTGTCTTTAATAGACTTCTCGTGGAAGTCTTAAATCCATAACATGGTCATAGTTACATTTTCTGCCAGTCTATAATGTTTTAATGTGCTATAAATTATGAGTCCAGTGTTAGTGAATTGCTCAAATGTATTTGCATTGAATTCTGAGTAAATTAACTGCCAGTGCCTGGGGCAGTGACCTGCTTTTCATTATAATGTGCAGGAAGCACATTCACTGTATTGAACTCTGAAGCGTCGAGCATGCTGATGACCTAGGGATTTTGAATGCTAAACCTCTAGAGAGATGTCAAAATTCCCCTTAAGAACTTTATTGTAATGGGGCTGACAAGATGTGAGACGTGCGGATCCATAAACAAAGCTTTATTTAAAGCAGAGAAGGTCAGAAACACAGGCAGGGTCGAAACAGTGGCAAACAGGTATATGGCGGGCAATACACAAGAATAATCCTAGGGCTAGCGTGGGTCGACGATTGGCAGACAGAGTCACAGGGGCAAGGCTAAAGGGAGAAATCCAGGAAAACAGGCGAAGATCAAAACCGGAGAAAACAGACAAGGCAAGGCAAAACTAGGCTAGGAGGCTAACGGGGCTCTGTAGTGTAGCTATCCGACGATAAGTGCTAAACAATACTCGGCAGTGCAATGGGATCAGAGTGAGAGTTAAATAGGGGATGTGTGAGTGATAACAG
>NW_015505640.1:378550-462504 GCF_001515645.1 Sinocyclocheilus grahami | reverse complement strand
GCTAAACAATACTCGGCAGTGCAATGGGATCAGAGTGAGAGTTAAATAGGGGATGTGTGAGTGATAACAGCTGTGCAATCAGTGCTGTGCAATCAACAGTGTGTGTGTCGTTAGTGCAGTGGATGATGGGATATGTAGTCCGGGGTGATATGCAACAGTGTGTAGTGCAAGAGTCAATGAAATGGGAAGGGTGACCTCTGATGGTTAGCCGACGGAAGTTCATGGACCGGATTCGTGACATTTATAACCTGTGTCCTGCATCTTCTTGTACTGCTATGAAATGTTACAAGCTGTCAGTGTCACCACAGTTTGATCAGGACCATACATGTCATTTCTCGATTAGTTTGTTATCCTGCAGTTGGTCCAGGTTTTTTTCATGTATTTTGTGTTGATTTTCAAGATGTTTCCGATTGGCTAAAGAAAAAAAAATAAATAAAAGAAAAAAGCAAATTAGAAATAGTCATTTTGTTTGTGAGATTCCAAAAACAAGTTTCATAGCACAAGAAAAATCGAGATAAATGTTATTTTATGTGCAATCAACAGTGTGTGTGTCGTTAGTGCAGTGGATGATGGGATATGTAGTCCGGGGTGATATGCAACAGTGTGTAGTGCAAGAGTCAATGAAATGGGAAGGGTGACCTCTGATGGTTAGCCGACGGAAGTTCATGGACCGGATTCGTGACATTTATAACCTGTGTCCTGCATCTTCTTGTACTGCTATGAAATGTTACAAGCTGTCAGTGTCACCACAGTTTGATCAGGACCATACATGTCATTTCTCGATTAGTTTGTTATCCTGCAGTTGGTCCAGGTTTTTTTCATGTATTTTGTGTTGATTTTCAAGATGTTTCCGATTGGCTAAAGAAAAAAATAAAAATAAAATAAAAAAGCAAATTAGAAATAGTCATTTTGTTTGTGAGATTCCAAAAACAAGTTTCATAGCACAAGAAAAATCGAGATAAATGTTATTTTACACCTTTCCCAAATTCATTGTTATTCCCCCAGAAATTTCAACCTATGCTCAAAATGTGCTTCTACCTAAATTTTTGTTTAAATGTATCTATACATACAATTCACTGCAGTTTGTAACACTAGTGGCAGTAAAACACCAACTACTTTTATTCCTTTTCACTCAAATGATGATTACAGGGGCATATTAATAAAGACTTATTTTCTCACAGTTCCTTGTACAATACTAAGTTATGGCCTCATAACACTTAATGAAACACTTCATAAACTAAAATATTTTGAGATTTGCATCAAATAATCAGCTTCATATGTATGGCTTTTCTGATGTAGTAAACTTGGTACGGACCTGAGAGCTAAACACCATAAAGGGCTAAAGAAAAAAATAAAAATAAAATAAAAAAGCAAATTAGAAATAGTCATTTTGTTTGTGAGATTCCAAAAACAAGTTTCATAGCACAAGAAAAATCGAGATAAATGTTATTTTACACCTTTCCCAAATTCATTGTTATTCCCCCAGAAATTTCAACCTATGCTCAAAATGTGCTTCTACCTAAATTTTTGTTTAAATGTATCTATACATACAATTCACTGCAGTTTGTAACACTAGTGGCAGTAAAACACCAACTACTTTTATTCCTTTTCACTCAAATGATGATTACAGGGGCATATTAATAAAGACTTATTTTCTCACAGTTCCTTGTACAATACTAAGTTATGGCCTCATAACACTTAATGAAACACTTCATGTAAACTAAAATATTTTGAGATTTGCATCAAATAATCAGCTTCATATGTATGGCTTTTCTGATGTAGTAAACTTGGTACGGACCTGAGAGCTAAACACCATAAAAAAGCTCATAGAACCAAGAAAAAATGGCATGGTTGTTTCAACAAATGTGTTTTTAGCTCATGTTTGCTTTTGTTAACACTATTGCTTAGGTTTAGAGTAGGGTTTAGTATAGGTGGTATGTTATCTTCAAATGCGATAGGGAATTAACATTTTAGCACCATTCACTGGATATTTCATTTCCGAACTGGCGTGACACATACAACAACCAACGTAGTAAAACATTACGCCAGATTCATGTTCATGTGTTTCAGATAAAACTAAATGTGCTTTTAGCACTACTTACTGGACAATTCACTTTGAAAGTGTTGCAAAATGTGCAAGAAACAATCATTAATTTGGAAGAAAATGAGCCTGGGTTGAGAAATGTGGTTGATTCTCTCTCATCCTCAAAGTGAGACTGCTGATACAAGTGGCTGTATAATACTGGTATTCTATCATAAGTTTATTTCAGCAATTGTCTTTGTTAAAGTCAAGAAGGATCCAGTCATTTATACTTATTTATGCTTGTAGACATTTGAAAATAAATGCATATAATGGCACATACAAGTAGCACTTGAGAACTAATGCTTTTGATTCTAATACCATTATAATAAAGTGATGATATTGAGTCAGTGTTCTTCAGTATTTACTTTCAAATGATCTGCAGTGGCAGTGAAGGCCGCAGCAGGTCGGGGAGCTTTGTAGAGATCGGGTGTCTCTGGAACAGCAGCAATGCCAGAGTTAGCCGGCTGTCTCTCTGACACACACGCACACACATATCGAGAGAGAGTGAGAGAGAGAGAGGGCTCTCTCCTGCAGCCAGTTGTACTGCAGCATTAATATTACATACACCCACCTTTAAAGAAGAAGGAGGCCTGAGAGAATGAGCCGGAGAGGGGCCTCGGAAAAGCATAGCTCAGAGGTGATTCTCCATGGCTCAACAAAACATGCTAAGCGTCTGCACACACCATGACAATGCATGAAGCTTCACATGCTCTCCAATCCTAAATTCATTCTCCGCTTTATATATGCTCAAAATTCACTGTTCTGCCCTTGTGGATTTAATATGCACACACACACACACACACACACACACACACACACACAGAGAGAGAGAGGCCTCTCTCCCACAGCCAGTTGTACTGCAGCATTAATATTTCATACACCCACCTTTAAAGGAGGAGGAGGCGGCTTGAGAGAACGAGCCAGAGAGTGGCCTCGGAAAAGCATAGCTCAGAGGGGATTCTCTATGGCTCAACAAAACATGCTAAGCTTCTGTACACACCATGACGATGCATGAAGTTTCACTTGCTCTCCAATATATGCTCAAATTCGACTGTTCTGCCCCTGTGCATTTAATGTGACACAAAGCTGTATATTCATCCAGCCTGACAATATTTCTGTGGTTATTTATTTATTTATTTTTATTTAACAGACTTTCAGTAGATATGTTGCAAATTAATTTTCTTGTCAGAATGGTTTTTGGAAGTAGTTGCAGTTGATTAATATTTAACATAATTACTTTTTTATATTTTTATTGATCCGGGAGCTTTTGAATTTGATGCCAAATTTTGTACTTCCACCTTATCTATACTGGGCTAGTTAAAATATTCAGACTGAAGATGTGAGCATTTTTTTGTACTTCCCCTTACGAATTTACCATAGTTGTTCACTGTGGCATTTGTGATAATTAATGGATCCTTATTATCTAAACGCTGAAAACAAATGCCGTAGTTGTAATAAAAATACAACAAACTTCCTCATATCCAAGACAAGATTATTGAATATTAATCTAGCCATATGTTACCACAGTTGGTGTCATTACAATAAATGAATTTTTTTTTCTTTTGTCTTTGGGGTTCAGAATGTTGAATTTTTGTATTTCTTTTATAGTGTTTTAAAGCATAAAATTCTTAAAGTATAAAGTTCAGTGCAGTGGTTCACACAAGTAATCTGCTTAACGTTATTCAGTCGAATATACTGTGGTACAGTTAGCAACCGTATTTAGTGGTTCCCTCATAAGAACCCAGACTGCATCAGATATTATTAAATTCCATAAAATCACTTGCAAAAAATGCAGGGAAACCCCTGATAAAGAATCCTAGTCTCTCTTGCTCTGTTTCTCTGTCTGTTTCTCTGGCATTTGTTTTTAATGCAGCCTTTCTTCCCCCCCTCTAGCATGAGAAACATTTGTGCAGCACACATAAGTTGTGCATGAGAAGAATTTTCCCTCTCTTCTTGTATAAAATATTCTTGGTTGTCGTGAGATGTTTGAATATTGGGAGTGTAAAATGGCAAATAAATAAACATTTCTCAATACATTAATACATTGTCTGTAGGCACCTCTTTAATTTGGAGATAGGGGTTAGGGGAACTGAAATTGTTCTATTTTTTTTCTGTTAAGGAAAAATAAATATAGCTTTAATCAGTAATATTTGATCATTGAATAATGTTGTGGTGTAGTATGTTTTCTCCCTGTGGTTTGCTTTGATACGCTCCTGTGTGTATTGTAGAAAATGGGGGAATTCTGATGACTAAGCACTGAAGCACACATCTTCTGCTGGACATGCAAGATCTCTCTAACCTGCAGTGAACATGTCTTAAAGGGACAGTTCACCCTGAAATGGACATTCTGTCTTCATTTACTTACTCTCATGTCATTCTTTATTTCTTCTTTGATCACTAAAACAATTACAATGAATGGTGGCTGTTACTTTTGGAAAAAAAGGATGAGTTAAAGTGGTCCATTAAAGTCCATATGACTTTTGTGCCATATTCTAAATCTTCTAAAGTCACATCGTTTTGGGTGAAGAGTCCTCACGGAGGGCCTCATTGTGATTTGTGAAAAAAAAAAATCATATTCATGGTTTCTGTGAGCTGGATTAACTGAATTATTGATAAACAATCAATTCCTGCTATCTCTTTCAAGAAATTTAATGAATGTGCCAGTGAATAATGAGTTTAATAAGTTTGGGGTCAGTAAGTTTTAAGAAAGTTATATTTTTATTCAGCAAGGATGCATTAAATTGATCAAAAGTCGCAGTAAAAACATTTATAATGTTACAAAAGATTTCAGTTTTCTGTTCAATCCTGAAAAAAATTGTATCACAGTTTCCACAAAAATATTAAACTATTTTTAGCATTGATAATAATTAAAAAGGTTTCTCGATCAGCAAATCAGCATATTAGAATAATTTCTGAAGGATCATGTGACACTGAAGACTGGAGTAATGATGCTGAAAATTCAGTTTTGCCATCACAGGAATAAATTACATTTTAAAATATATGACTATAGAGAACATATGACTATAGAGAACAGTTATTTTAAATGGTATATTTTAAACATATATATTAATTCTATTGAATTAAATTGGATTTCATAATATCACCGTTATTACTGTACCGTATGTTCATGTTTTTTTTAAATGCTTGAAAGTTCCTGCACTTATTGCAATTAAAAGAACAGCCAATACATTCTTCTCTGTAAATGTGAATAAATGATGACAGAGTTTTCATTTAAAGGGGTCTAACGTGTTTTTTGAACATTAAAGCATGTCAACATATTCTGTTACACCAAATACACAAAATAATGATCTTTAAAAAAGCATCATATGACCCCTTTAAATACATATTAAATACATATACTACATATTAAGGAGACCGTATCATCAAGCATAAATTTAATTCAAGATTTTGCATGCCAGAGATTACTAATTGGAAACCATTCCACAATAATGTTTATTGATCTATTATCATTGGTTCGTTTCATTATGCACAGAAGACATTAAAGTCATCTATCCTGCCTGATCTCTTTGTATGTCAGAGACATGGTGTTGTTGTTGCTTTTCAAATGGTCTCTTCTCTAGTCTGATTGTGCTGTGAATTGTTGGTATTATTGAATAATAGATGAGGAGAATCCAGGGGTGTGTCTGTCTCAGGGATCTTATCAGACAGGCAGCAGGACACTGAGTACAGTATGCAAGATCAAACCCCAACCTCTCACACAAGAAGTTACAAACCTCAGCTTATTATTTTCTGCCACCGACTCCTGATATGTCTTTATGTGCAGCCTTAGTTGCAATTTATACCATGTTTTCACAAGGTGTCATTACTTTGCACGCTTGGTACCTTATCAGAGTCCTTAAATAATAAACGTCTTGTCATTCCACAGTCGCTCTGGTGCCTGTGGTCGTGATTGTGTTTACCCCAGCGGGGTAATTATCAGCTGATTAACTGCTGTGGGCTCGTTGCACAGTGTGCACTATGTGCTAACATCTGAGCCCCATGTTGTAGTCAAAGACACAGAACCGATGCTGGTCTGCTGCCCTGTGTCATAAATGTATGCCAGGCCCGCACAACAGAGGCTTCAGTGAGGCTCTGAGCTGCAGGAATAAAGGGCACATTCTCACATGCCTGGCCCTCTCATCCAGCCTCCTCATTATGTCTGTGGAGTGGAGCAAAGTCGACTCGACTCTTATTATAAAACTGTCTATTATCACACCGCATTGAGCCAACTTCTCTTCTCCTGCTGCCAGAAGCTGTAAAATAACTACCTTG
Source organism: Sinocyclocheilus grahami (assembly GCF_001515645.1). Classification (NCBI taxonomy): domain Eukaryota; kingdom Metazoa; phylum Chordata; class Actinopteri; order Cypriniformes; family Cyprinidae; genus Sinocyclocheilus; species Sinocyclocheilus grahami. Next base: position 456,149 of record NW_015505640.1, on the reverse strand, counting down.
TACAAAAAGGCCTCTTAGTTAACATAGAAACAATGAAGCAGACGTGTGGAAGCAAGTTCACTCTTGTAAGCAGTGGTCTTTCGAACCTTCTTGATGGCCTGACAGCCTATTTTCTTAAATTGATAAAGTATATTGATAGTTTTTTTAACAGCACTGATACTTTTTTCATTTAAAAAAAGAGTCTTAAGGGTCTTCAACAGGTAGTCTTCCAAGTATTTGGTCTCTATTTTTCTGTTGTCTGTAAAACTGCTTTGGAACAATGAGTATTGTAAAAATTAAATTATTGTTTTGTAGAAAAAAATAATACAAGACAAAAGTGAATTTGAATTAAAATTACAATTAAAATTAAAGTTCAGCAAAATGTTTCACTGTCACAAAACCAACACAAAATGTCACACCAACACAAAAACGTATGTCTTTAGTAAATGTAAAATGTAATGTAAGCATCATAGCAAAGTATATAAATACATTGATGTGGCATTTTTCATATACCATACAACACTCTTACAGTATGTAGCATATCAACTTAGAGTCCTATGGCCTGAAAATGGTTGAAGACTACTGATAACGATGAAGGTAATGAGAGAAACGTATTTTTATATTTGTATTATTATCTTGTTCACTGTCGAGGTGTGAACTATTGGAGCATCTACAGTAGCTCTAATATAGCACAGCAGCTGTCTCAGAGAGACGCAAGCCATTCAGACGCCTTCACCGTTTCATCAAACAGATGCTTGATATCTAATCCGACTCGTTCACCTAGCGTGTCAGGGTCAAAATCATGGCTGAGTGTGAGAAAAGCTGTGGGCACTGTGTGCCATATGAGATTCACGCCCTCCTGCTCGTGGAGATTGGGTGGGTTGTCAGTGTTGTGACCTGATGTTTGACAGGCACTGCTCCTCCCTATTGTCCTCTGGCTGTTGGGAAAGTGAGCACCTTAAAGCTCTGTTAGGAGACACATATTGTATTTCTGTTTAATCCTCTTCATGCTGTCCAGTATAATAAAGTTTACTTACTGTTCCACATACAGACAGGGCACCACCACACTCAATCTTTGTCTTTTTACAAACCTGTAGTGGGTTCAAAAGTCAGAGATTACATTGAAAATGTAGGATTCAAAGACTAATTTAAACCTGGAAATAAACCAAAAATTGTTTATCATTTTCACTGTGGATTAGGGTTGTGCGATATGTGTTGTCTTCGATAATATCGTAATTGTTGTTTTAATGATGTGTGAGCTAATCATTATCATGTATGTCCATCGCTTTGTAAAAACCAAACAAAAATACACCCAAAATTCAAGATATGGGGGCAAAAATTACCCACTATGAGTTGTTTTTATATGTATATCATAGCTAAACAATATAACACAGGCAAGAGTGCTGCTTTTTATCAGCTTGATTGCAAATGTGATATTGATTGACAACTAGTGCTGTCAAATGATTAATCATGATTAATCGCATCCAAAATAAAAGTTTTTGTTTAATTAATATAGGCCTATGTGTGTATTATGTATATTTATGATGTGTGTATATATATATATATATATATATATATATATATACACACACAAACATGCATGTATCTATTTAAATAAATATTTAAATTATTATATAATATTTATATTCATATATAATTTATATTATAAATAATACTGTTATCTTATATATAAACAAAACATTTTTCTTAAATATATACATGCATTTGTGTATTTATATATACATAATATATATACACAATACACATATAGGCCTATATTAATTAAACAAAAACTTTTATTTTGGATGCAATTAATCGCGATTAATCGTTTGACAGTACTATTGACAACAGTTCAATAAACAATAATAACAATTAATTAACTTATATTTTAGACACAATACTGTCAGTATTCTCTGTTTTCGCTCTATTTCGCCAATGAAAATAATTCTAAACAAATCCACAGCAGAACCATTGTGCGTTTCCCAGCAACATACATATAATTTTCCTTACTGAATTAATCAAAGTTTTTGAACAAATTGGGTGAGTCAGCGATTCAATGAACCATTCATAAAGACAGCTGATATGTCCAAAATCGAATACTTCCCTACTGTATAGTAAGTGAAAAACAGTATTCCGAAAGTGTAGTATGTCCGAATTCATAGTATTCAAAAAACAGTAAAGTACTCGGATGACATAATAGTTCTGTTGGGATTCCGAAGTGTGCATTTGATGGACAGTGTATTATCCCATGAGGCCATGGGAGAGGATTTGTTAATGACAGTGAAGAAACACAATTTACGCTGGTAGGTCATATGACAGTAACAACATGGTGGATGTAGTATGTCTTAATTTTCCGTTCATATTACCCATATTCATACTATAAGAACAACATTTTAACGGTTACAAAGTAAGTTGAAATTCAAACGTAGTACCTATTGTGACAGTATGTGATTTCGGATTCATCTCACCGAACCATTTTCTTCTTTCCTGAATGAATCAGCTATATGAACAAATCATTTAAATGAATGACTCAATGTCTCATTATGACTGTGACTTGGCGCCACCTACTGGTGTTTTTTAGATTTAAAGTATATTATCTGTTTATTTATTTATTTTTACAGTCATTAGATTTTCAATATTGCGGGGTTTTTTTTTTTGTCAATATCAAACATCCTACTATGGGTACACAATATATTGGTACTTTATCGTTTATCAATCGATATGAAATTTTTTACATTTATTATACTAATATTGTCAGAGTTTTGACCCTTTGTATATTTGTGTCTCACCTAACTCTTACTGTATCTTGTGTGACTAGCAATATGTCTGCCTTAGACTGGGCAAGAAGCATTTAAAATGCTTTCAATGTTTCGACCCAATGTTATATTTACCATGCCAGTTAAAATAATGTCTTGTCTCACTGCTCTCAGTGTTTACATTAAGCCTGGGCCTACGCACTTGCTGAATATATGTGATTTTTTGCAGCCATTGTCGGGACATAGTCTGTGTAAAAGTTTATATTCTTTTAGCCTCAACTATTCAGACTGTCTTTCCCAAATTTATGTTGACAGATTAGACTTGTTATAATGTGTTTACCTTAGTTCCTCAACAAGTGAATCTCAACAACAACAACAACAAAAAAAATGATAAGCTGGTATGGAGATTTAGTTTGATTTGTTTAGTTATTGGTTTGTTTCAGCAGATCATGAGTTGTCTACTGTTCCTACTACTGTTCTGGCTAGACTCCTAATTGCTCTTAGTGCAGAATATATATTTTGCCAAGTGAATGTGGACAAAGGACTTGGTGTTTGTGTGTGATGATGTAAGGAGGGGTGAGGGAATGAGGACAGAAGGGGTGTGTGTGTGTGTGTGTGTGTGTGTGTGAGTGAGCGAGCAGGGGGAGAGCGAACGGTTCATAATGTGGTAGTGGTGCTACTGGAGAGGATGGGAGGAGATGGAAAGGGCTGAAGGGGAGGGATGTGCTTTTGTTTTGTTCTCTGTTGCTGAGCAATGGGGACTAAAGCATTGGGAACAGCTGTGATGGCCAAAGCTTTTCTCTTTCACTCTGCCGGAGAAGCCCTGAGGCATATACACAGATACAGCAGCCTAATGTGTGTGTGTGTGTGTGTCTGTACCAGGAGAGGGAAAAAGAGAGGGAAAAGGAGGCTGATATTAACCGAAGGAGGCATTAGTCAGGTAATCACTGTGTAAGCGAGTGCAAATTAGTAAAAAGAAGTGAATGCTGAAGCAAATTAGTTCAGATGGCTTTGTGTTGAGTAGGATGCTGGGAAATGTAGTCACACAGAAAGGGAACGAGATGTAGAGAGTTAAAGGCATGGATATACCATGGATAGTGCCAGTAAGAAGTTTTTGAAAAAAGTTAATACAGTTATTCATCAAGGATACACAAAATTGATCAAAAGTGACAGTAAAAACATGATGTTACCTTTATGTATTTATTAATGTTCTTTTGAACTTTCTACTCCTCAAATAATCCTAAAGAAGAAGTATCACAGTTTCCACAAAAAAATAATAAGCAGCAACTGTTTTCAACATTGACAATAATAAAAAAAAAATTATGTTCAAAATAAACATATTAAAATGATTTCTGAAGAATCATGATGCTGAAGTAATGGCTGATGAAAATTCTACTTTGCCGTCACAGAAATAAATGACATTTCAGGATATATATTAAAATAGAAAACAGAAAACAGAAGATAGAAAAATATTTTTAATAATAATAATAATAATAATAGTATTACACAATATTACTGTTTATACTGTGATATACTTTGTTCATCATTTATTAGGCTAAAATTTGAGTTTTATCATTTTATAATTTTTTTTCTTCTTCAAAATTTGTATTCAAACTGTAAAGTTGTTTAAATTGTATTTTTTTGGTAATTTTACAGTTTAGGATGTTACCATTGGTGTTGCTGCAAAAGAACATTGCTACCTAAATAACATGTTCTATTCTAATATCAGAATTCTCAATTTCAACAGTTGATTCCAAGAAGTTTTTAGAAGGAAAAAAAGCATGATTTGAGACCTGTTTTGCATAACTTACATTTTACAGTTTTATCCTTATCTGTAAATGTTAGAAAGCAACAGCAATATTTTCATTTTGAATAAAGAATCATCCTGGCACCAAGCTAGTCTCAGTTAAACTTCACAGACTTCACTGAACAAGTACCGGCGCACACATGCACGTCTAACGGGAGCTCAATAATTCTGACTAAAATGAACATTTCATTATTTGTTCAGCACGATGTTCACAGTGACCTTAATGTTGTGTTTGTGTTGTAGAGTTGTGTGTCTGGACCTTAGTTATTGGAGCAGCAAACTCTCTCCATAGGGGTCTTCCTCCATCCATTGTAAACAGACTCCTCATATGCACCCACCGCAAAGATCACTCCACTGTGCTCCTCGAACAACCACACTGACCAGGCTGAACAATGTATCCATAAATGTCCTGGCTCAAGGGAGTCTGGACTGCAAATATGTAATTATTGTCTCATTTTTCTGTTTCACAGGACATAAATAGGGTCATCAAACTCTGAATTTGGCTAATATTTATACTGGTATGAAAACATCACACTGTGATCAGTGATTATTGGTGTAGCTCTAACCCCAAGTGACATCTCAGCAGTTTCTTCGGTCCAGGGCCGTCCAATAATTTCATTACCCATAACCCTAAGCACTCTGGTGCCTTTCATTTTTCTGTGTTTGATGTTCTTAGTGACATCTGTGGCTTTACTCTCTTCAACAGGCCATTTCAGAGGGAGCAGACATGGCAACAAATGCTGTAGTGTTTTCAGCAAGTAAACAGAAACTAAAATAACTTAAGCAGTGGACCACAAAATACCAAAATTAAATAGAAGAAAAAAAGAAGAACATGGAAATTGGGATTTGAGACATTCTTTAGGAGCCCACAATTTTGAAAACACAAGAGACATGTTGAATACGGAGGTGCTGGCATGCAGAAGCCCTAAATACCAAAATGATTGCTTTTTTCATCAAGACATTCGATATTTTTCATTTGAAACCTGCTGTTTTTGTCTTCTTCTTCGTCTTCTGTCTGTCATGTCTTTTAGTTTGAAGCCATGTTGGAGAAAACTTAGCCATGTTGGTGAATTGTTGTTTTTATGACTCAGGCCATCTTCAGCTATGACTAATATTCATAAATTCAAGCTTTTTTAATCAGTGGTGCTGCCTGTTGTCAACTGTAACCCATCAAACAACTGCTTGATATGAGAAAGACAAATATCAGATATGTTTAGAGAAAACCGTTTCAAAGTTTGTATACAGTGCAGTGTCCAACATTGGAATGTTAGTCAGACAGAGAAAAAAAGACAAGTCATGATAGGGAAATGTTTGCCGTCAAGTGTGACCTCTGTAAAAATTTACTTGTTTTCTGCAATTACCGCGTCTCTCTCAACATGGGTTTGGTACTGTTACAGTAGTCGTGAGTCTATGAGTAGCACAATAGGAATGCAATAATTCATTGAGCATTAAGTGCACAGACACACACCAGAAAGACTTGCTTAGTTTTCGTGCTCACCCATGTACTCACAAATACACGTGATTACGTTTTGATGGAACCAGTGGACACACTCACAAACACACTCAGAGAACGTGTGTGTCAATGACAAATAAGAGTGTCCATGACCATAAAAAAACAACAACATTAAAAAATATTCTTTAAAACACAAGTGCTTAGAAATGTACTTATCATGTGGACCAAGAAAAGTTTAAATGTAATGATATGAAATCTAATATTTAATGTGGTGTGGCCATCTCAAGTAAAACATCAAAATGCATCTTAATCTTTGTTTTCAATAGTACTTTTAAATATTTTTAAGGTAAAACTTTTTTTAACAAATATAATGAATTACCACGTGACATTTTACAACCTATTGACAGGGGGGGGGGATCGTGGCCTAATGGTTAGAGAGTCGGACTCGCAACCCAAAGGTTGCGGGTTCGAGTCTCGTACCGGCAGGGATTGTCGGTGGGGGGAGGGCTCTCTCCCACCTTCCATACCACGACTGAGGTGCCCTTGAGCAAGGCACCGAACCCCCAACTGCTCCCTGGGCGCCACAGCAAAAAAAATGGCTGCCCACTGCTCCGGGTGTGTGTTCACTGCTTTGTGTGTGCACTTTGAATGGGATAAATGCAGAGCACTAATTCTGAGTATGAGCACTAATTCTAAATATGGGTCACCATACTTGGCCACATGTCACATCACTTTAACAAGGGTCCTCTACTGATATCTTTCCTGTTTTTTTCTGCATTTTCTAAGATATAATAATAAAAAGATTATGCTTAATATGGTTTCATCTTTTTAATTAGTTTTTTATTTATGAGTTGAATCACACTGACATTTAAGACCTTATGCCCCCAAAAATGAATCAACATAAATTTTTATGTATTCAAATGAAAATTATAGTCATTCAAGTAATTTGCATGTATGAGTTACAGAATTTTAAATAAATTAATAGACGTGTCATGTCATTGACCCTTTTACTTCTTATTCATGTTGCATTATTATCTTTTTATCCTTCCAGAGAGCATTTCCTTTTAGTCGTGGCACCAACCTTTAATGAAATATCTTCCTTTTCCTGCAGGATTTTATTGAATATATTCTGTGCCAAAACTTCATGCCATTAATGTCAGACCTTTCTGCTCGTTCTGGGTCTTTGTGTCCACTCAAAAATTTGGCTCCCAATAAACACATCTTGAGCGTTTTGAAGTTCTCCAGCCCCAGCCAGGAGAGTCACAGAATGAAAGAGAAAAACAGGATGATGTATGATGTCCTGTCATATATGGAGTCCACTTCCAAAACCACAACCATCACTGCGTTTGTTTTGCTCCAGCCGGGGTGTGTAAGTGTATTTATGTGAGCGTATGTTCATGTGAGACGTGCAAACTTACTAATGTCTGGAGGAGGGTTGGAAAACACTGTGTTAAATCAATATTGTTCTGCATAATCACCATGGAAATGGGATAAAACACAAGTGTGTACACAAAGTTTAGCCTTCGTTCAGTTTTTTTCTTAAAGCACAGCACGCCTCGTAGCACGGTCTGTTGTTCTTTGCTTAATACACAGCACCTTAGGGAGAGCAGTGATGGATGACTTACAATAACCCTTTTTCATTTATCTTCTGTTCCCTTACTATTGAGATGCTGATTGTAATCAAGCCAAAACATTTTCTGTTTATTTTAAAATAACTGTTATCACAGCATTGCTAGTAGGCTTACTTGCTCGTGTTAAGATGATCCCTATAATAAAATATCTGCTTTCTTTGTGTTTACGCACTTTATCTTGTCCTCTCCTTTACCTTCCCAGTTCCTGCTAAGCAAGAGTGTTACATACACACATTCTCATACCTCTCAGTTTTCCCTCCTGGTTTCTTTTTCTGAAATGTTGCATGACTCAGGGTTTGTAGCATTGCTCTGCACATGTATGCAGTAAGAGGAGGTGGGTTGTGAGGGTCTGAGTGATTCTGATGTGGAGGCGGCACAGGAGGGAAATGCTATAACGCTGACCATAGGGAAAGTGGGCAGCTGGATTCGCATGTAGTGGAGATTCATGTCATGCTTGTCTGACAGCCTGGCCACGTGGTGCATCTCAGACATGGGCCGACCACGGCAAAAAATAAATAAATGAAGAACAAAAGGGAATCGAATTTCAGACCGGCTTTAACTTCTCACCTTCCCTGGCCACTATGGCTGGGCAAAATAATCTAGAAAATCTCCAAGAAAATATTTTTTCAAGATGATTTTTTTTACTGCACCATCCATTTCAACAGCCATTACTGGCAAATATTTTAAATTAAATATAGCATTTTTAAATAACTAAAATAAGTAAAATATATCAAAACTTGATTTACTCTAAATGAAAAAAGGAAAAAATGTTTTAGATTGTTATAATTTGCAATATACCACTGCATAGTATACAGCAATATTTACTTGCATATATTTTTTATGAACAATGTCAGAGAATTTATGGCTTTCTTTTGAGTCATGAGAAGTCACTGAATCAGTTTTAAATAGATTCAAACAGACAGTTTGAACTGATAGATGCATATAATCAAACTTAACTGTAACTCATAAATGTTTCTGTTTTACAGAAATGAATAGTACTTTTTTTTTCGACCCCAGTACTATTGAAACATGTTTTAACATGCTCAACCTCGTGAGTCATGAGACAAGGAAGGATATGCGAAACGTATGTAGTTACACAGAAACTTAACGGCCAATTTTTTAATTTGAATTCAAATTAATACTTTAATTTAGCAAGGATGTATTAAATGATCAATAGTGACAGTAAAGGCATGTTACAAAAGATTTCTCTTTCAAATAAATGCTGTTATTTTGAACTTTCTGTTCATCGTAAAATATTGAAACAAGTGTATTACGATTTCCACAACAATATTATAGGTATAATTCACCCAAAAATGTAACTCACCCTCAGTGTTCCAAACCTGTATAAGTTTTTTCTTCTGTTGAACACAAAATAAGATATTTGCAAGAATGTTGGTAACCAAACAGTTGTTGGTAGCCATTGACTTCCATAGTATGGAAAATAAAAACTATGGAAGTCAGTTCGACCAATATATTTTTGGCAGTCTTTATATATTTCTGAAAATGTATTTTAAAAATATACAAATATTTTTTAAAGCATTTAAAAATATATATTTTGCCCTCCATATATTTCAATCAAAAAAATAAATAAAATAATATGCATGTCATATTTGAAAAAAAAAGATTTGCTGTCAGTAACGTGTGAACATATAACACATTTGAATAAAAATAAATAATAAATTAGGTTTAAATGTAGGTTACTGTAAGGAAAATACATTTTCTTGCCCTTTGAAATATATTTTGGTATATGAAGGTTGAAACTAAATATATTTTCAGTTTCAAAACTAAATTTCATTGAGCTCTACTGTTTACATCATATATTTAGCATATATTTCATGTATATTTTGGCCGTAAAACATTATTATTATTATTTTTGCTGTATGGGATTCTTCCAGGCCATTGATTTAAACAGCTATTTATCGATGGCCGCAATCAGTTATGACGTTAAGATGAGGGAGCACCCCCTGCTGAAGTGTGTCTGCATGATAATGAGCCAAATTAGATAATGAGGGAGTCAGACGTGCCAAGGGTACTCAACGGAGTGTAGAGAAGGAGTGGAGTGGACTGGTGTGGAGGGGAGGGTTTAGCAGGAGTTTAGTTGAGGCTTTTTCTGCTGGCACCAGAGCCCTGTGTGTCTGTGTAACTGGGACCCTGAAGAGGCCTGTAATTAACAGCACTGCAATCAAGCAGCTCTTTTGTTTGCATGACTGTGTGTGTAATAGAACATCGTGATTTCACACCACTTTTGGCGGTATCAACACCAAATATCTATCATCATATCATGGAGTGGAGGGCTTCACGTTTTTCCTCAGTCAGACATGACCTGTTGATCTGTGGCTTTTCTATTAAAGGGACAGTTCACACATAAATTAAAATTCTGGCAATATTTACTCACCCTATTTTCACTTATATACACCCTATATACACTTCCCAAACTGTATGACTTTAATTTTTCTGTGGAATCATGAAAATATTTTGGAAAATGTCGCAGGATTTTTTGTACAGGGTGTTTTGGACCCCATTGACTTTCATTATGGCAAAAAAAACATGAAGGTGAGTAAATGATGGCAGAGTTTTAACATTTGGATGAACTGTCCCTTAATATTTATCAATACATATTCATATGTACACTCTTAAAAATAAAGGTTCTTCATTGGCATGTATGGGTCCACAAAGAACCTTTAACATCCATGGAATCTTTCCATTAAAGGTTCTTTATAGGGGTAAAATGTTCTTTAGATTTTTTTTAAATGTACTTTATACTAAGAATAAAAAATGTTCAGTTAAAGGTTCTTTGGGGAACCCAAAATGGTTCTTCTGAAAACCCCCTTTTGGAACCTTTATTTTCAAGACTGTATGTAATAAAACATACCTTTACTAAGAGTTTTTGTTTGTTTGTTTGTTCTTGCTTTGTTTTCTGTTTGTTTGTTTTTCAGTTTAAAAGGGATAGTTCACCCAAAAATGAAAATCCTGTCATCATTAATTCTCAGTTAAGTTTTAAGTTGTTTCAAACCTGTATGAGTTTCTTTCTTCTGTTGAACACAAAAGAAGATATTTTGAAGAATGTGTGCAACCAAACAGTTGCTGGTAGCCATTGACATACTTTTCCCCTTCATACTATGGAAGTCAATGGCTTCCAGCAACTGTTTGGTTACACATATTCTTCAGAATAAAGAAATTCATACAGGTTTGGAACTAAATGAGGCTGAGTAAATGATGATAATTTTATTTTTGGGTGAACTATCCCTTTAAATATGAAAGATTTGCAAATTAGTTCAGGAAATAAAGCAGTTGCTCATTATTTGGTATCGGCTCATATGCTTTTTGAATGGATGCCCACACTGTTGTGCCATGTTCAGCACTCTTGCTGAAGAGGCAATTGTTGGGAGGTTCCCACAACCAATGATCATACACTGTCACAACGAATAAGACAGGCTTCATAAAGAAAGGCAGGAGAGATCCGGAGGGAGAGAGAAGGGGAGACACGGGGAGAGCTAGAGAGAAATGGGACGTGCTGCGCTTCCTTGCTTGTAGTGTGAGGGAACAAAGGGGATGTTGTAGATGCCGCCCAGTGGCCAGCACTACTCCATCCTACCTTGACTGCTCACTGAGCCATTTCCTGTTTTTGACCTGAAATCTTTATTTAGAACCACCCTTCTGCTCCGCTCTCTCCTCCTCATTTATAACAACACGGAGATAGACACAGGAACATGGATTCACACCACTGCTTTTTGTCTCACATTCACTAGTGGTGTTTTTATGTGGGAAATTTGAGAGCCATGGCTCTAGAGAAGTGTGAGATGTGTACATGGCTTTAGTGTTTAATAAAGTTATGTTTTGTGCAATTCGCTGTTTTGTTTGTGCAATATGCAAGGCCTTCTCTAACATTCGAACAGGCAACATCCTAAACTGGATGCCCTAAATCTAAGCACACTGTGCTGACTTAAAATAGGTGAGCATTGTGCCCGTCGTAATGCCTTGTTGCCAAATCCACTGGCGATGGTACATGAACACTGTATAGAAACGTGCCCTGTGTTATTGCAGTGATGCATTGCTGAAGTGTGCAAACTGTGTTAGTTGGTTCCCTTGGAGAGGCAGTAAAGTTTATTTATGTGTTTTGAATTGTGTATTTATTTTGGAAATAATGCTTAATCGCCACATAAATACAGTGGATCAAGTCTAAAAATAAGAGCAGACAGTGAAGCATTTTATTCCGGGATGATGCACTGCTTAAAAGAAGTGTGCCATTTTATGATCTCATATGTCATCTTGTGTCCAGTTTAAAATGATGTGTATTTATATCTGGTAGAGCAATCATTTAGACCGTTTTAAAGGACTACTTTTTTCCATCAGATATGCTTGACATATAGGCATGATGTTGAAAACTAATTTTTGAGCTGTTTATTATACATTTGATTTGTATTGTTTAATTTAACTGTCTACGTTTTAACTGTTATTATGGCATTCTAATTTACAGGAATACAGTATAAAGCGGTTATAAGCCACGCAGTGCTTGTCCTTGCCATGTGGTGGCAGTTGGATAGCTTGAAGCTTCTATAAGAGCATCATAGGTAAGGTCATACAGTATGAAGCTGTTGGGAACTATAGGGTCAAGCATGCATATTGCTCTCTAATATGTTCACCCTTCACAAAAAAAACATTTTCATTACATGCACTGAAGAACATCTTGGTTTTCTTTAGCCTTAACCATTTGTATCACAGTACACTTTGGTATCTCATGGCATAAAACCATTTATGAAATCTGTTAGATTTATTTAGATAATAATTATTTTATGTATGCATTAAAAAACCATTTTGATAAACTTGTAATGATCAAAAATGCTATATTTAGCGGTGTCCAAAGTTTGTACACAACACTTTTACAAGCATGACCCCCCCCCCCCATTACACAAACATGCAACATTGTTTGAAATTGTAAAATAATAACATAATTTGAACACTTTTTAGCCTACAGCATGGCAGTAAATAATCTCATTCAGTTTTCTAAATTTTAACACAGAATGTCATGTTGACTGCATTCCTCATGCTCAACCTTAAACCCTAAAATGATCAAACTAATATTTTCCTTTACTAGTTCCTTAGAATAAATAAATAAAACTGTTCATATTAAATTTAGTTTGACATACTGAAGTTGTCGATTTACATTTTCTGCAGACTAAGCTCCTTTCACTGACCAAAACCTGTAAAAAATTTTAAGAGCCTCGGGCGCTATTATGTTCAGATGAAACAAGACATGTCGACTACAAGCACTTTTCTCGGTCTCACTTCTGCTGCCTATATGCTAGACAGATAGAAAAGGGCAGTGTCTCCAAACATATTGAGCTGCCTACTCATCATAGTAGCGTTCGGCGTCAGTTCAGCTCATGCAAGTGTCTCACAACGCGCCCGTGACGCTGTCTAGGTAGGCAGCATGCTAGAATTTGAGCCACAGCCCGAGAGTTAGTGGGTGGACGCGTGGTGGGTGTGCTTGCGTGTGTAGGGGTTGGACCTTTCCGAGGCCAGGCTCTGTGTAGTCAAGCGCAAGTCTCTCTCGACGTCGTTCGCTTTCGAAGGCGATTGTGTCGGTCATAGTGACTGACTCCGGGCTCGCGAATAGTCTGCTGTCCCTTTCTCTCCACAAACTCGCTGCCGACCTTCCTTATCAGCTGCGAGAGTTTTATTGCTACCGGCTGTCAACAATAAAACAAAGATCCATCCCGATGCTTCAGTTTATTCCTCCACTTGAAGTAGACGAGGTAAGCGCGGAGCTTATTCATAAATAACTGAGATCACGTAAGTGGTGTGGAAACGCCGCGGCGTCACTGATGTTGCACATAGCAGAGGCAACAGTCATACATGTATTCGTGCATTGTTGTCTGGCGGTCGGTGCGATCTTCGGAAAGTTCAGAGGCATGTCGCAACCCAAGGCAGAACCGCTCTGTAGCCGATCTGAGTCGCCAGTTGAGTCAAATTAAACATCTTGATATTTCCAAAATGCTTTTTATGGTTGCGCTCTGTTTAACTGATAGCCTACTAAAGATACAGATCCTATTGACCTAAGAGCTCGACTCTGGGACAGAGCCAGAACCAGACAGACATTGAAATCGTTTTTTTTTTTTTTTTTTTTTTTAGGTAAGAGCATGATTTTGGGCTTTACTATACCTGTAAACATTTCAACTCGCTAAAATAGAAAAGTTTAATTTTTGTTAAATTGATTTTTAACTAAAATCAAAGTGACAACCTGCTTGTTGCACTTTCCAACCACTTTGAATTTAACTGCAGATGAAGTTGAAACTCTGAAATAATTGTGACATGTTAAATGAATGGAAATCAATGAAAAGTTGCATGTTCACTTCACTGTTGAATTAGACATGGTTTTGATTAGATGGTAAAAAGACATTGAATGGCTTTGACAGAGTAGATTATTTTAGTTTTGGCTTCTGATTAAGATAAATTAATGTAGGCCTATTTGGTCGTCATGGAACAAATTCACATACTGGAAAATGGCAGTGGGGGATTGTGAGGGACATTATCTTTATGTCTCAATGTGTGAGCAATATCTTTCCTCTCTGTTTCTGAACATTTACTTTAAACCACACTGTAAAAACTGCAGAGGAACTCTGGTATGCTTGAGAATTTCTGTCCAATGAATGGATGACCTTTAGCACACGTGTGGTTTTGTTTACAATTTCTGGTTCACTTGCAAAAGGGCAGTGTGAATGCGAACCACACCAAACAAAAATAATCAACATTGTATTTGGTCCGGACCAAAGCAAGTGAACTAGCGGACTTTCTTGGTGTGAATACACCCTTAGTTTAATATACTTTAGTTTAAAGTAAAATCTTAAGTAACAACCTGCAGCAATAAGTTTATAACAATGTTGTGAAAATACTGAAATCTGTGGTGACTTATTTTGCAGTTGCTATCCTTGTCAGACACACTGGCATTCAAAGTCCGAATAACTCATGCACGCACACACTCAGTAAATTCAGAGGATCAAGGTCCAGTTGGATTTTCTAGTGAATGCACAGTTCACATTAAGCAAAGTAGATTACAACCCCTGCTTTCGTCAGTCTGCTCATCGTATTGCTGTCATATTTCCTTTAACCAAAAAGACTGACTCTGTGACATTTACATGTTGTACTCTCCGTGTCATCTTTAAATGTGCACTTCCTTCCTGCAACACAGTCACAGAATAAAAATTAGGTTTTGTCCCTCAATTAATTGTAAATGTCACAAGGTGGGTGTATTCAGTGTCCAGAAATCACCTCGTTGACTCTTTGAAGAGTGGACATCAGACAGTTATTCTGTACAAGTACATGTTGATGGGCCACTCATGTTTTTCCTGTAAGGTTTATGCTGCAAAGTTGGGCTTGTTATTTAGTCTTGTGAATTAGATTTTGTTCCTGAGATTATATATTTTTAAGGATTTTCAGTTGTATACTGCTATTTCAGTAAAATAGCTTGTCTCACAATCTAGTCTCTTGAAATGAGATATGACACTGTACCTGATTAATGAAAAGAGGACTAGTAACGCAAGAGAAGGAATACTAATAATTATTGTTTATTAGTTTAATTTCACATAGCCTGTTGCTTTTAGTTTTATTTTCGTTTAAATGGTGTGTGTGTATCTGTGTTGTGTGTGTGTGTGTGTGTGCCTATCTCACACTTTCACATAGTGCTCCAAGACTTCTGCCCCTCTGGTCAAACCGGTTTGAATTGCGTTCCTCTCTCTGCTACTGTTTAGCTGTTTTTTTTAACAGGAGTGTGACGTTTAGGAGAAGTTTAAGGCATCTTAATCTTTCCTCTCTTTTTTTTCTACATATATTACAGCATAGCTTAAGTTACTCCAAAAACGGTGGTATTTTTTAGGGAATCATTTTAGTGTGAAAGTACTGTGAGTATTTTCTGTAAACATATGTGCAAACTTTTCATACATCCTTAATTTATGCATAAGGTGTCCAACAAAGTGAACATCTCCAATATTAGTGTGTACAGTATATGAGTCCATGATACAGTGCTTTGCAACATTCAGTGCCTGTGGGGAAATCTGTAATGTAGGTTGTGTTGTTACTCTTGCTGACGTAAAGAAGCTTCTCAGAGTATGTGCTGCCTCTTTGCTGTTCTCTGAGACCAAGATCCACAGCTCTGCTCTGAAGTGTATCACCCACTCCATCTATCCTTCAATTATGAGAGACTTTCTTAAAATTGCAGTTTTATGCTCATCCTTAATTTATGCATAAGGTGTCCAACAAAGTGAACATCTCCAATATTAGTGTGTACAGTATATGAGTCCATGATACAGTGCTTTGCAACATTCAGTGCCTGTGGGGAAATCTGTAATGTGGGTTGTGTTGTTACTCTTGCTGACGTAAAGAAGCTTCTCAGAGTATGTGCTGCCTCTTTGCTGTTCGCTGAGACCAAGATCCACAGCTCTGCTCTGAAGTGTGTCACCCACTCCATCTATCCTTCAATTATGAGAGACTTTCTTAAAATTGCAGTTTTATGCTGATTGAGAGATTGATAGATCCACTAGGCCTATTAATTGGTTGATATTTACATTAGACAATACCTGTTCATGGTTTCCACACAAAAATTAAGCAGTACAAGTGTTTTAAACACTGCACTGAAGAAGAAGTTTTTTTGGTAACACTTTAGATTAGGGAATGCTAATTCACTTTTAACTACGACTTTTCCCTCAATTAACTCCTAATTTTCTGCTTATTAATAGTTATTAAAGGGATACTCCACCCCAAAATGAAAATTTTGTCATTACTCACTTACCCCCATGTCGTTCCAAACCCCTAAAAGCTTTGTTCGTCTTCGGAACACAATTTAAGATATTTTGGATGAAAACCGGGAGGCTTGTGACTGTCCCATTGACTGCCAAGTAAATTACACTGTCAAGGTCCAGAAAAGTATGAAAGACATCGTCAAAATAGTCCATCTGCCGTCAGTGGTTCAACCGTAACGTTATGAAGCGACAAGAATACATTTTGTATGTGAAGAAAACAAAAATAACGACTTTATTCAACAATTCATCTCCTCTGTGTCTCTCCGCATCACTGTAGCGCCATTTTGGAGAATATCCGCTGAACGCAAGCAGTGTACAGTGCCGCGACACAAGGATACGTTTTCTAAGTGTATTTACGCTTTGATTTGAACGAAAACAGTGCATCCATGCAGCGCGGCTGACACAGAAGAGCGTACGCTACTTGCGTTATCAAGGATACGTTTTCTAAGTGTATTTACGCTTTGATTTGAACGAAAACAGTGCATCCATGCAGCACGGCTGACACAGAAGAGCGTACGCTACTTGCGTTATTCCTTTAAGGTATTAGTTAAGTTTAGGTATGGGGTCGGAATAAGGGATCTAGAATAAAGTCATGCAGAATAAGGCATTAATATGTGCTTTATAAGTACTAATAAACAGTTAATATGCTAGTAATATGCATGCTAGTAATAAGCAGCTAGTTAATAGTGAGAATAGAGCACCAAATCAGCATTTGAATAATTTCTGAAGGATCATGTGACACTGAAGACTGGAGTAATGGCTGCTGAAAATTCAGCTGTGCCATCAAATCTTAAAATATATTAAAATTGAAAACAGTTGTTTTAAATTGTAATAATGTTTCACAATATTACTGTTTTACTGTATTTTAAACAAAAAAATGCAATAAAGAAATCTTTCAAATACATAATATATATATATATATACTGTACACACTCACACACATATAATGTATCAGTATCATATCAGCCATTGCACACTCTTTTTACATATCATTACTAGTTATGTCTCACAATGGCCCAAAAAAGCTGTGAGAAGAACAGTTGTTTTAAATTGTAATAATGTTTCACAATATTACTGTTTTACTGTATTTTAAACAAACAAATGCAATAAAGAAATCTTTCAAATACATAATATATATATATATACTGTACACACTCACACACATATAATGTATCAGTATCATATCAGCCATTGCACACTCTTTTTACATATCATTACTAGTTATGTCTCACAATGGCCCAAAAAAGCTGTGAGAAACTGCTAATTTGATGAGCATAAGTTGCAGAATGAGTTTTCATCTGCTCTCTTAGACACTCTGAAAGTAAAGACAGATAGCTCTAAAGTTTTTATATGGCTACACAGTGGAGACTCGCTTGCCTAGTTACTGATGTTTTCTTCTATTACTTTTCAGTTTTGGGCATTACAAGTGAGATCATGTTCTAAAAATCTGCAGTAAAGCAACAGATGCTGTCCACTTGTTTGACTGTCTTTAGTATTGTAAGACTTTGTGGTACAGTAAAGACTGTAAAACAGGCACGGTTGATGTACAGCACAGATCCAGCATGCAACAGTTTTACAGACATGTTATTTTGTTAGTTTTTAAGATGTCAGACGGTTGTCTGACCCCTGCAGCTTTTGCTCGGTGCCGTGTGAGAATGTGGCGTCTGGGCCTTCTCCATCTGTCTGTCTCAATCGCTCTATATTTACTGTCTCACACATCCCTCTCTCTCTCTGTCTTTTCTCCCACTGCCTTCTCTCTATCTGTCTTGCCTCTTTCCCTGTTTTTGTTAGTCTGTCTCGCTTTCTTACTGTTTTGCATGTTTGTTCAGTGTCATTGAACTTCAATCAGGAGTTCATCAGGAGTTCCCATATAAATGACACTCCATCTTTGCACTGCAACAAATTACAGCAAGTACAATGCCCAGGTGGAGAGGATGGTGAAACGTGCCTGAAATGTTTCTGTACAATTTTCCCCCATTAAAGACGTTAAGAAAAACAGAATTGAACATTACAATATTTTTTGATAAGAGTTTGTAATGTTGTGATTTATCTCATAGCTGGTTGGTTTGGTTCATGGCTTAAAACTCTTAAACAAAGACTTTTTAAAAATCCCTATGGGAAAAATAGCATTAACCAAGTAGCATCATCTGCTTCATGACTGGTGTTGTCCTTTATGGGTGTTTATGTCCATTATGTCTGATGCACCCATTTGCCATTAGCGAATCTCACTTTTTCGCAACATGCATGTGTCTACATTCGTGCATTTATATCTGCAGGTTTTTGAGAGCTAGAGATAGTGTGAGTGAGTGTGTAAGGGTGTGTTTGTGGGAATGAGTACCCTCCGGATCTGAAATTGCACTGTGTGGAGGTGAGGGGGGAGGGGAGCTCTGAAGCACAGGCATGGAAATGTGCAGATCCTGTTACAGGATCATAATATGACTGAAAACTCTGCGCTCTGTGCTCCATCCTCTCCACTGTACTTGCTCACGCCATCCTTTCTGCCGTATTCTCTCACCCCATCTCCACCAGTCAGGGCCGAAGCTCCGGCATCACACCCGGTCCCTCATGTGCTGTATGTAAAAACAGCGTGTTTCTGCTTCCACACAAAATAGGTGTGACGAGTGGGGGCGGCGCCGAGAGCCGTGGGAATGGAGCGAGGCAGGTGGAGTAATTTATGATGAGCGACACCTGCACCACTCACCGGTCTCGAGTCCCACAGAGGAGCTCCAGAAGGACAAAAGGAGGAGTGACGACAGTGAAAGACGAGAGGGGACCAGGCCTGGACTTTACTTTGTGTTTTGTGTTTGTTTATTTTATTAAATTGTTTAAATGCCCGCCGGTTACCGCCTCCTTTTTCCCGAACTACGAACATTGTTCCTGGTTATGGATTTTCTAAATGATATAATAAATGATCTGTGGGGTATTTTGAGCTGAAACTTTACATACACAATCTGGGGACACCAGAGACTTATATTACATATTGTAAAAAGGGGCATAATATGTCTCCTTTAAGAAAGGCCACATGCAGTCACAGCTGAGCTTTGCCAAAACGCACCGTGAAGATTCTGAGGCAGATGAAACTAAAATTGAATTATTTAGCTTCGACACCAAATAAAATGTGTGGTGGAAATCCAATACAGCTCATCCAAATAACACCATTCCTACAGTAAAGCACGGAGGTGGTAATATCCTGTTATGGGGGTGTTTCTCTGCAGCAGGGACTGGAGCACTTGTCAAGATAGAAGGAAAAATGGATGTCAAATTCTGCTAGAAAGTTGTCAATGGGAATAAGGTTTACCTATGTGTTGTGTGTAGGATTGGAACAGAACGTACAGCCTGCTTACTTAGCGGCCCTGACATATTTCCAGACTCGGCTCTGACAACTCAGTCAGAGCTCTCCTCCCGAAAGGCCTCTGCCTTATTCTTTACGCTAATGCCGCGTTACCTGGCACTGTGTTTCAGACACTTAGCTACTGGCTGGAGCCGCAACCAGGGACTAAGTTGCGCTTTTGAAGGCGTTCTTTAGAGGTGGGCTTCTGCCAGCCATTTTGTCAAACTCTATAAAGCCTGTCTTGCACCATAGACATTTTTTGACGCTGTGTTTTTTACTCTTCTTGGAGAGTTTTCACCCAGGGTCATTGCTCAGCGCTGGTGCATTAGGGAGCAAAGAGACAGGTTGTATGTTTATGAATGTCTCTTTGCGCGAGGGAACACTGAGTGCTACCCCAGCACTTCTAACTGAGGAGAACTCAACATTCCCCTCTTTTTCCTCCTCTCTGGCTCCTCCTGTTGTCTCCCTATGCTTAGTACAGTATATCCAGGTCAGGAGCCAAAGTACAGGTTGCCCAGTCACTCTGGTTAAAGGAAATTGCAACTGACCAGCATAAAGAGTAAAAGAAATAAGAGAACCAAGAAGCCACAGTAGTGGTGAAGTTCTTCTCTCTTCTATATCTCTTTGGTTGTCTCATCATAGTTCTTAGTTCCCTATGATGCGAATCACTGTATCTTGAACACAAATTTGGACACTAGCAAGGGCCTTCGATCCTCTAACAATGAAACACTGATGATTCTTTGATTTGATCACAAGATGGCACATTAAAAATAGCTGGTATTCATCAACAGCCTCACTGAGTAGCATGCCATTGTGCATATCTGTTATAGCTACAATTATTCTAAAATATGTGCTTGTCTGAAAAAAAAGAATGTACTTAATGGAAAACACTAGAAAAAATAAGATTTTGTCTTTGTAGATTTACAGTAGGTATAGAAATTAATCACCCCCCCCCCCCCCCCTAAACTAATCACATTTTGTTGCTTTGCAGCCTGAAATGAAGACGGACACATTTTTTGTTTTATCCAGCTGTATTTATAACATCCAAGTGAAAGATCTAACTCCAGCATGTCAGAAAACAATAAAAACACAGAATCACTAAGTTGAAAAAAGGATCACCCCCCTCCTAAAAATGACTTCTCAATGGCACAAAAAGCCATTTGAATTTCAGCTGTGATCAGCAGTGGTCATTTTGATTAGCTCAGCATGAAAAGAGCTTTGCTGGAGCATTTCAGTCCTTGGTAGTGCAACTGAAGCAAACTGAAGCAAACAATGGGTGGCAAGGCACTGTCAAAAGATCTCGGGGATAAAGTTGTGGACAGGCACAAGTCAGGAGATGGATACAAAAAAGGTGTTATCAATGCCTAGAAGCACAGTGAAGTCTATTATTAAGAAGTGGAAGGTATTTGGTACAACACAGACCCTCCCTGGATCAGGATGTCGCTCCAAACTGGATGAAAGAGTCAGGAGGAAACTGGTCAGAGAGGAGACCAAGAGGCCAACAGCAACTCTGAAGCAGTTGCAGGAATGTATGACAACCAGTGGTCATTGTGTGCATGTGACAACAATATCACAAATTCTCCACAAAGCTGCTCCTTAAAGGAGACATATCATGAAAACCCCCCCCCCCCCCCCCCCTAAACTAATCACATTTTGTTGCTTTGCAGCCTGAAATGAAGACGGACACATTTTTTGTTTTATCCAGCTGTATTTATAACATCCAAGTGAAAGATCTAACTCCAGCATGTCAGAAAACAATAAAAACACAGAATCACTAAGTTGAAAAAAGGATCACCCCCCTCCTAAAAATGACTTCTCAATGGCACAAAAAGCCATTTGAATTTCAGCTGTGATCAGCAGTGGTCATTTTGATTAGCTCAGCATGAAAAGAGCTTTGCTGGAGCATTTCAGTCCTTGGTAGTGCAACTGAAGCAAACTGAAGCAAACAATGGGTGGCAAGGCACTGTCAAAAGATCTCGGGGATAAAGTTGTGGACAGGCACAAGTCAGGAGATGGATACAAAAAAGGTGTTATCAATGCCTAGAAGCACAGTGAAGTCTATTATTAAGAAGTGGAAGGTATTTGGTACAACACAGACCCTCCCTGGATCAGGATGTCGCTCCAAACTGGATGAAAGAGTCAGGAGGAAACTGGTCAGAGAGGAGACCAAGAGGCCAACAGCAACTCTGAAGCAGTTGCAGGAATGTATGACAACCAGTGGTCATTGTGTGCATGTGACAACAATATCACAAATTCTCCACAAAGCTGCTCCTTAAAGGAGACATATCATGAAAATCTGACTTTTCCAGGTTTTAAGTGCTATAATCAGGTCCCCAGTGCATCTACCAACCAAAGAAACGTGAAAAAGATTAACCCAGTAACTTTATTTTGGTAAGCCTTTTTCTGCAAGCATCTGAGAAAATGAGCTCGTCTGATTTTGCTCCCTTGGTGACGTGGCAAAGGGATCTCATTGTAATATCGCCCCTTAATCTGTAAGTGTCCACCCTCGGTACCGTCATTTGATTTCGCAAGTGACAACATTGTACCAGCTCTAATGCCATGGTGAAAGTTTGAGCAAAACACGCTAACTGTTCTGTCTTTGGCTGCACAGACGAGCACAGAACACTATTTAGAGTCCCAGCCTCAGAGGAGACAAGAGAGCAGTGGATTTATTGATTTATTTACTGTATATTGCTGCTGCCACACAGATCTAAAATAAACATGCAATTTATTTCCCAGCTGTTTATCTTCACAGACATAACCGACTGTTTGTGTAACTCATGTGTTTTTAACGTAAACTTGTGTGTGAATGAGAACTTAGTTTAGTACTCACATGCTGTGACAGCCGCTTTCTGTCCGTGTGCTTTGGATGTGTGCACTCAGAAAACCGTATATCAGAAGTGTAAACTAATATGGTTTAAAACACATGACTTCAGCGTGATAAACATGATAATTAGAACCAAAACAGATGTTTTTAGCAGGTGCGAGCTGTAATGGCGCAGCTCTATTCTGGAAAAGGGGGCGGGAAGCAGCAGCTCATTTGCATTTAAAGAGACAGGCCCGAAAAACAGCGTGTTTCTGCTTCCACACAAAATAGGTGTGACGAGTGGGGGCGGCGCCGAGAGCCGTGGGAATGGAGCGAGGCCGGTGGAGTAATTTATGATGAGCGACACCTGCACCACTCACCGGTCTCGAGTTCCACAGAGGAGCTCCAGAAGGATAAAAGGAGGAGTGACGACAGTGAAAGACGAGAGGGGACCAGGCCTGGACTTTACTTTGTGTTTTGTGTTTGTTTATTTTATTAAATTGTTTAAATGCCCGCCGGTTACCGCCTCCTTTTTCCCGAACTACGAACATTGTTCCTGGTTATGGATTTTCTAAATGATATAATAAATGATCTGTGGGGTATTTTGAGCTGAAACTTTACATACACAATCTGGGGACACCAGAGACTTATATTACATATTGTAAAAAGGGGCATAATATGTCTCCTTTAAGAAAGGCCACATGCAGTCACAGCTGAGCTTTGCCAAAACGCACCGTGAAGATTCTGAGGCAGATGAAACTAAAATTGAATTATTTAGCTTCGACACCAAATAAAATGTGTGGTGGAAATCCAATACAGCTCATCCAAATAACACCATTCCTACAGTAAAGCACGGAGGTGGTAATATCCTGTTATGGGGGTGTTTCTCTGCAGCAGGGACTGGAGCACTTGTCAAGATAGAAGGAAAAATGGATGTCAAATTCTGCTAGAAAGTTGTCAATGGGAATAAGGTTTACCTTCCAACATGACAATGACCCAAAGCACACAGCAATACTGACCACACAGTGATTGAAGGAGAAAAAGGTGAATGTGCTTGCATGGCCTAGTCAGAACCCAGACTGAAACCCCATTGAAAATTTGTGGAATGACTTGAAGACTGCAGTCCACAAACGGTCACCATCAAATTTAACTGAACTTGAGCAGTTCTGCAAAGAAGAGTGGGCAAATAATGCAAAGTCTGATGTGCAAAGTTAGTAGAGACACATCTCAACTGACTAAAGGCTGCTATTAAAGCAAAAGGTGGTTCAACAAAATACTGACTCAAGGGGGTGATCCTTCTTCCAATTCAGTGATTCTGTTTTTAAAAAAAATATTCTGACATGTTGGTGTTATATCTTTCACTTGGATGTTGCTGGGTAAAACAAAAATTGTGTCCATCTTAATTTCAGGCTGCAAAGCATCAAAATGTGATTATTTTAAAGGGGGGTCATTCTTTTCGGTACTCACTGTATACTCATGCTTGCCCTTTTCCAGCATTGATTATAGTGGGCAGTCGATCTGTATTGGTTTTTATGATGCTTTTTTTTAGGGAGTGAATGTTTCAGTGAAGTAATTCTTACAATGGAACTGGACCGGCCTAGAAACTCCCTGGCCAGTGCACTTTGTTTCTAGGGAGAATAATGATACACACTTTGGCCTTTCGCACTTAAGATGAAAGTAAAATGATGGAGCGAAGCAGAAGCAGTCAGAAGCACAATCAGAAAGAATGCGTAGGGTGGGGTGGCAGTGGCATTTGAGTGTTGCAGACAGTCGTATCCACTCCTCAGCGTGAGTCACAAGGACGCGTTCAGCTGCCGTTGCATTCCTCTGTGTGGATTACTGTGGAAAACTTTATTTTCTAGACACTTTCTTGAAAGCTTCAGACAATGGCATACAGTTCTAGGGCCACTCTGGGTGAGTTTATAGCCACAGCGAAAGACTAAATAGTTTGTGGTACTCCATGAGTTTTGCCTGTTTTTTACAGTCACATTTGTGTCTGCCTCTTTGAATCACTCATAGATCTGAACCCAAATTTGTAGTGACTTTTTAGATGCTTAGTGTATTTTTATAATTTGAGTCATTCTTGGACTCATTTTCTGTTTTTCATCCTTCAGATAACCTCTCGAAAACAGCCTGAAATTGCATCCTCAACTGTAAAACTTTTTGGCAAAACTCTAGTCTAACATTTTTATGGATATTACCATTTCAATTTTAATATCTTAATTATAATTTGTGTTCATGTCTATGTCACTGTTTTATTTATTTATTTATTGAGTTATTTACCATTTCAATCTTGTTTTAGTGATCACCTCATGGCTTATAGTTTGAAATATATCTCTAGATATTCTTTAACTCAATTAGGCATGGGCCGGTATGAGATTTTGACTGTCTGATAACCTTAAGCAAAAATATCACGGTTTCATGGTGTTGCCGTTACAGCTCTAAAATGTGTTATTTTTAAATGACTGGGTAAAAAAAACTAACTTTTTTTCCGCTGAATACAATATATTTTGTTTTTGAGCAACATACAGAATATTAGGAACAGTAAAATTAGTTTATTTTTTCTTTGATTTGTTTCCTAAAAAGAAGAAAAATAAACAGTTTCACGGTATCACGCCGTTACAGCTCTAAAATGTGTTATTTTTAAATGACTGGGTAAAAAAAACTAACTTTTTTTCCGCTGAATACAATATATTTTGTTTTTGAGCAACATACAGAATATTAGGAACAGTAAAATTAGTTTATTTTTTCTTTGATTTGTTTCCTAAAAAGAAGAAAAATAAAGACTGACATCTTTATTTAACCTAAATCTGTAATTACAGTAATTTAATTTTAATTATATAATTCATATACATATCATTTATATCATTTCATATCATTTAGTTATATAATTTCATATACATAATTTGATTTAATAATAACCCAATTTGAAGCAAAAACAGAATGTTCTGTTCTGACTAGCTTTGTGAAATTATACTACATGCCTGAAGAAGCAAACAGCAGAAGCTCTGGATGAGACGCAGATTCACTCTCAGACAGCAGGAGGCGCTTCTGGAACACCAGATACTGCGTTCCTTGGTTACTACTGTAAACAAAGCAGCACTGCGCTGAAACACTGCTTTAATATGAACTATACAGAGATGAGATTAAAAGAAAATACCATGTAAACTTTTCGGAAGACAGTCAGTTCCCCTCACAAACACATTCATATAAACCCCCAAATCAATATTGAGGATTTTCTTCCAATAGTTTGTGCATCATAAACAGTGAGTGATCTGCCTGCTACAGTATTTTTCTCTGTGCGTCCGTCTTCAGCGTCTCTGGTCTGTGTTAACGGGTGTTTACAGGCTTCATATTTTCACATAAATTACATTTTAGAAAACGATTGCATTGCAACGAAGTTTGTGCAATTCCAAAACAGACGAGTTGCAATAAGACAAAAAACGTCAGGTTGCCGATCGCACAGGGGAAGCTCCTTAAGTTCAGCCATCCTACACACACGTGACTGACCACTCGCTCAACAGGAGGGCCTGTTACTCTCTACACTGCACTCAACCTGAGGGATTCCTGAAAAACAGCGCATACCGCAGGAACGATATAATGGGAAATATTAGCGGTTTTGAAACCGTGAAATTTTCAAATTGTGGTATACCTTGAAACCGGTAATCTGCCCATGTTTAAACTCAATAATTCACTCTGTCCCCCCCAACTAAATTAACTGAACTGGACGGCATATGATTGTAAATCTTGCTTATTTGTTCATAAACCCTCCCATATTTTGAATTATTTGTGTGCTCTGCATGTAAATGCCATGCTTTGGAATGCACATCCATCTCCGGCAGACGTAACCTGTTTTTCTCTCCAGCTAGTCGTTTATTGTTTTGGATTCATCGTCTCAGAAGCAGCTCAGGGAAAGAAGAGAAACATTACTTTCTTTAACTTTCCTCAGCCCCTCTTCTCCCAAAACTCCCTCTCTCTTTCTCGCTCTCTTTGTCAACTCTTTGGGTGGATTCCCAGCTGACTGTGTTTGTCAGGGTAACAGGCAGCAAGGCAACAGGCCCAGCCACTAGCACTTCCTGAGTGAGAAGAGCTGCCTGACAGATCTGCGTCTGCGCAGTGTGTGTGTGTGTGTGTATGCAGGCAGGGCTAGGGTGCGTTAGGCTGTCAGCCTGTATTAGGTTCAAGCACACTGCAATCCTGCCTACCGCTACCAGGCTTCACTTTATGCTAATGAGGGGAGGCCTGAGGCCTCCGGAGCGGGCTTCCTTCTCTTTCTGTCTCTCTCTCACTCACTCACTCCTTGCTGCCTGTCTCTGTGCTTTCCTTGTGAGCTAGAGAGAAGACTGATCTGTTGTTTTAAATGACTCGTACATGTTTTACTTGATAAATAAGCCACATTCTGACCTTAAAGTAATTGTGAAATCAAAATCGACTCTTTTTACTTTAAAACTTATTCATGGTATTTTTGTGAGTGATTCATTGGCACGCTTTTTTTCTAAAGGAAAAAATATTGGTCTTCATAATCTTTCATGAAAATGTAATAACTTCTGAGACAGCTTTCTTTTTCGCTGACAATCACCAAGTCAGATGAACCATAGTCTGGTAAACACCATAATTACTGGTTGTACTGTCTTAAAGGGACAGTCTGTATTTTTTTCCTCATTAAAAAGTTTTATATGCAAGAAGTTAGATTTAAAAAAAAAAAAAATTTTTTTTTTAGTCATTTACACACAGGAGGTTGAAGAGTTCAGTCATATCAGGAAATTCTATTAATCATCTTGTCACGTGATCCTATTCTGAAGGATCATGTGACAATTTAGCTTTGTCATCACAGGAATAAATTACATTTTAAAATCTGTTAAAATACAAAATCGTAAGGAGCCTAAGAGACTTCTTTCAGAAACATTAAAAATAATCTTACCGACCCCAAACTTTTGAACGTTAGCAAAGTGGTATTAAAGGATTAAAAAGAGTTGGCGAATACTGTTCTATACACACTAGATTATCAAAGAATGAATAAAATGTAATAATGTACCTCAATTGGTATAGTATGGTGCAATAAATTTCAAGGTTATGGCTTCAGTTCTCAGGAATCACGCATCCCGTATAATGTACGGTATAATTTGGATACAGTGAAAGTTGCTTTGGATAAAAGCGGCTACCAAATGAGTAAATTAGATTTAAATGACTACTTCAAAACATGACAGAAACCTTTCATCAAAGGATCTTTTTCTTGAATAGCTCCCACGTACATGCGAGTCACGCTAAGTTGTAAGCACAGTGAAAAGTTCCAGTGTACAACTTTAAGTTTTTCAGACCATCTGTCAATGGTGTCTCCACAACTCAAACCCTTAGACCCTTTTTTTCCTCTCTCCATGCAGAGCAATGGTGAATTAGTGTACTGTAATATTACGGTGGCTCCTCGTGTGATCTGTTTTAAATCTCGCAGCAGGAAACTAGTGCTACAGTAGATGAGAACACAGCTGCCTAACATTCAAAGCTCAGCATAGGTCACACACTCGCTCCTCCTCTCTGTACCCCTTTTCTACCAAACACTCAGCTGGATATTGTCTTGCTGCAGCCAGCATGTGTTTAAGCAGGGAGTGATCAGGGCTTTGCACTCATGTGACACTTTCTTACCATGAGTACTTACTGAAAGTCTGACACACATTTGCCTTCCTCCTCGCTGCAGCACGGCTCAGGAAGGAGTAGTGAGAGCTGTATTCCTGTAAATGCTCCTGTGGTAGCTGCTCATGCAGTACAGTTATTTCCAGCAGCACGTCTTTCCCCGTAACTCAAGGGTGAATTCTTGTGCTTAGATATTGTTGTCTATATGTCCTGTTCAAGATGCTGTGATTGCTTAAACTTTGTATGTACATCTGAGTGTGTTCCCATATTGTTACCTTATCTGAGGCATTTTGGTCTCTTTGTGATGAATTCGCAGAGACTGTACTGACTCTCACTCCAGCGGCGGCACCGAATGCTAATATGACAACAGCTTGCAGGCCAATGTCATAGCAACCAAGCTTCAAGCCACAAATCTGTGTATCGAAACAATTTCTTGTATTTTTTAACCAAGTCTGTTTGGTCAGCTGGGTCATACCAACTGTTGTGCCTGTTTGGTTTGTATTTGTTATTCATCTATTGGTTATATAGTTTCAAACATGTTTTTATGAAAATGGCCTTTTATAAACACTATTACAAGACTTTTTAAATTATCTCTTATAAACATAAAATTGGTGTTTTTGTGAATCATCAAAATGTAGAGCCAAGATTGAGTGATGATCCGGTCCTGTTTCCCCTTGCACTTTCTGTACTTTCCTGTCACCTTCTTCACTATGATTTCAAATAAAGGTGGAAAAACCTAAAAAACAATATTAATGTGCAGTTTCTGTGAATTAGCGGCATCCAGCAGAATAACAAAAATAATCAAACAGGTTCCTCAAACACACCCCTAACTGCCATTAGTCAGGTAAACCACTAGCCCCGCCCCCGGACTCACCTCATTGGTTGAGACAGTGCTGCTATGTTGGACTGGTCAGAATTCTCAAACAAACAGAGCAACGTTTCGATAGTGTCACAGCTTTTATACTTTCCAGCAGATTTAATGCTTTCATCAAATTCACCTGGGAAACTTGTACCTCAGAGTCAGGCATTTGTTACATGTCCTGCATTCAAGTAGGAGACATAACATGAAAGAAGCCTAAACAAAACAAAATAATTATATTGTGAACAATAAACCCATCTGAATTTGAAATTATGAAAAATATAAATTTACTACTGTATTTTGTTGTCTATATTGTAAATCAGTGCTTCTGCCATGTTTCAAATGAATACTCCCATTCCAATGTCACAGTTCAGCAACTCGTGTAGAATTCCTAGTTTCCCACTTGTAAATACAACTTCATTCATCGTGTTCAGAACTCATAATTATGATATTTAGAACTTCACTTGTAGGGCACATAACCTAAAATTGTCTAACTTGTTGTCTCTGCATGTTCAGCTGCCAGGGAGGAAGTATTTTACCATAGAAAGAATTACAAACTTAGACCTTTAACATCTCAGTTTCTCGAAATGTGTATATTTTAAATTTTTACCACTAGTTATTTTTCTGTAGATCAAGAGATTTATATGGAACAAGTGTTGAGTCATAAGAGAGATAAACAGCAATTAGTAACGAGTGGCTGAGTGGCTAACACGCTCTCTGTCTCTATTTACTTCCCAAGCAGATATATGTTGGGTAAAGGGGCAAAGCGGAAACTAGATGAGGATGAAGAGGAAGGCAAGGCGCTGGCGGCAGGGGCCGGAGCCGGAGCAATGGCCGACGGGCTCTCGAAGGTCTCCTACACCCTGCAGAGGCAGACCATCTTCAACATGTCTCTGATGAAGCTGTACAACCACCGGGCCCTCACCGAGCCCAGCTTGGAAAAGCGCGTACTCATCAACAACATGTTGAGACGCATCCAGGACGAACTGAAGCAGGAGGGCAACCTTCGGCCGCTCTTCTTCCCCCCTTCCCCTCCACCCGACGACCCCGTGGATGAAGGTTTCTGTGAGGTGCAGCCTGCTTTCAGTGTATTGTCCATGGTAGCTCCGCCGCTGTCTCAGTCGCCGGCACTCTCCTCTCCGCTCCTTACATTGCCTTCGTCAGGGCTTTCAAACCCAGCGCCTTTGGAGGCCTGTCTCACCCCAGCTTCACTTTTAGAGGAGGACAGTGTCACGCTTTGCACATCACCCTCTCCACTCGCTCCTCCTCTTCCACCAACTCTTCCCAGACTCCCTTCATCTGTGGCCAGAGACAGCTTCTCTTCTGCCCTGGATGAGATTGAGGAGCTCTGTCCTTCACCCTTACCTACAACTACATCAGCGCCTGGTGCTACCTCTCCTTCGTCCCTTACAGTGTCCCTCCAAATGCCGTTGTGTCCCCCCAGCTTAAACTCAGGGGCCTTGGATTCCAAAGACTGCAGTAAGCCCTGCAGCCCAAAGCTGGAAGGGCTGGTCCCGCTGCCGGAAGAACGCTCTGCGGTCCCTAATAGAGGTGACGATTTAGATTGGTTACCACCCAGAGTTCAAAAGAGATATTGTCTGAGAATTGAAAACAAGTGAATGAGTGAATGAGAGCCGAGCGGACAAATCTATGGAATCAAAACTATGATTAATATTACTTATAGGATTTTGGATTTGGAGTGCTTGTTTTGTTTTAAGTTATTTATTTTTGTTTCCTGTGTAAATATATTTATTTTTGTTAAGCTAACATCCAGATTGTAATTTGTACAGAATATGAGATAGGAATGTATTATGCTTATGGGAATGTATCACTGCTTATTATTTGGGGTGCAAGCCATTTTTTGTCTTGTTTAATAATGCATTATTTTGGGTCTGTTTAGTTTCTTGTATTATAATTTGGGGTGGTGTTTGTGTTAGTCGTCTAGGTCAACACTCCCTGCCCCTATTTAATTATAAGTATTTAATGTTTTATATATTTCAGAATGTGTGCTAGGGCAAGGTTTGTGAAGCAATACTTTATTCTCTACAAATGTCAGAATTTCAATCTTCCAAAGCCTATTTCTGAGAAAATCCTTTTGATAACCCTCAATGCCAAATGTAAAAAAAAAAAGAAAGGCAGCATGATTTCTGATGATATTGATTGTTGTTTTTTAATGGTATCTCACTGTCCTGTGGTTCAGGCCACACATTCTGGGAAGGTTAAAATGGTTTCAGGATAGTGACCACTGGGATTATTCATATGTGTGTGTGTGTGTGTGTGTGTGTGTGTGTGTGTGTGTGTGTGTGTGTGCGTGTGCGTGTGTGTGTGCGTGTGTGTGTGCGTGTGTGCGTGTGTGTATGTGAAAGAGAGAGAAAACATGTGGTGGAGGGTTTTCTGCTCATTAAGAAAGGCTGTATCTTCAGGCCTTGGAGCTGTGCCTTTTTCTATGCAATATTACAAATATATTCATTTCAGAAAAATAACCCATCAACTGATGATCACTGTATTTGCATCAAGGTGTGGACTGTAGAATACATCAAATATGGACATTTGTCTATGAATTTGAAACAGTCTTACTTTTCTAGTTTTATATCATACAATAAATGGATAAAAATTACATTCTGCATTTGTTTTCTTCATTTTTCATCACACTAAAGCATGCCACTATTAAAGAAGTATAGTGAGTGCAGACACTTAAAAATTATGGTTCTTTATTCGGATCTGTGGTTCCATGAAGAACCTTTAACATCCATGGAACCTTTCCATTGCACAAAATGATTCTTCATAGTAAAAGATTCTTCGGACTGCTAAAATTTCTTCACACTAAGAAAAAAATTGTTCTTTTATGAACTGTTCCATAAAGGTTGTTTAGAGAACCTAAAATGGTTCTTTTACCACAAATGAACAGGTAAGGGTGTATAATTCAGCTGCCCTGTATGAAACAGCGGACATTTCTCCGCATCAACAGTTGCTGTGTGTGTATGTGTGTGTGTGTATGTATGCGTGTGTGTGTATGTATGCGTGTGTGTGTGTGTGTGCGTGTGTGCGTGTGTGTATGTGAAAGAGAGAGAAAACATGTGGTGGAGGGTTTTCTGCTCATTAAGAAAGGCTGTATCTTCAGGCCTTGGAGCTGTGCCTTTTTCTATGCAATATTACAAATATATTCATTTCAGAAAAATAACCCATCAACTGATGATCACTGTATTTGCATCAAGGTGTGGACTGTAGAATACATCAAATATGGACATTTGTCTATGAATTTGAAACAGTCTTACTTTTCTAGTTTTATATCATACAATAAATGGATAAAAATTACATTCTGCATTTGTTTTCTTCATTTTTCATCACACTAAAGCATGCCACTATTAAAGAAGTATAGTGAGTGCAGACACTTAAAAATGATGGTTCTTTATTCGGATCTGTGGTTCCATGAAGAACCTTTAACATCCATGGAACCTTTCCATTGCACAAAATGATTCTTCATAGTAAAAGATTCTTCGGACTGCTAAAATTTCTTCACACTAAGAAAAAAATTGTTCTTTTATGAACTGTTCCATAAAGGTTGTTTAGAGAACCTAAAATGGTTCTTTTACCACAAATG
The DNA here is from genome assembly GCF_001515645.1 of Sinocyclocheilus grahami. Classification (NCBI taxonomy): domain Eukaryota; kingdom Metazoa; phylum Chordata; class Actinopteri; order Cypriniformes; family Cyprinidae; genus Sinocyclocheilus; species Sinocyclocheilus grahami. Next base: position 423,503 of record NW_015505640.1, on the reverse strand, counting down.
AACAGGTAAGGGTGTATAATTCAGCTGCCCTGTATGAAACAGCGGACATTTCTCCGCATCAACAGTTGCCTCCATTTTGCACCTATGACTCATGAGCTGGTAGCAGGAGTCTATTTCCAGTATTGGGACACAGCTGTGTAGCAGGGACAGTTTTAACACGTGGCAGTGTCTGTGTAAATTGTAGGGGGATGGCCGGCTCAAAACATGGCCCAACTGATCTCAGGTCAGCAAGAATGTTTTTTCACCAGTGGATCATGTTGCTTTTTATGAGAGTGGTGAGTCAGTGTATGAGCTGTAGGATCATTCACGCTGACCATCTCACTTTTACTATGTTTTTCTTTCCTTTATCTAAAACATCTCTAGTTATTTCTCTCTAACCTTTCATTTCAGCTCTATGCGGACACAACCTTAATCCTGCACTGTCATTAAGGGCTTATTTTCACTTTCCGGCCCTTTATAGTCAAGTTTCATATTTCATGTGCAGATAGTGGGTGAATTGAAATATTTCCCTTCTCATACTGTATTGTTTCCAGTAAGTGTTATGGGTCCTGTGTCATAAAGCTGACTAATTTGCTGTGGTTAGTATCCGTCCTTTGCCTTCAACATTCATTATTGGCCCACTTTTATCCACATGAAGAAACGGGTCAAACCAAAGAAAAAAAATTATGTATGTTTCCTAACTGCAGCTCACTGTAATGCATGACTGGAAGGTGCTGCAATGTTTGCAGTTTTGTTAACTTCAGTCATTTACAGATACAGTATGTCTGAAAACCCAAACACTCAAAAAAAATTTTTTTTTTTTTTGACAGATTTGATTTTATTTCTCAGCAGTCAGATTTTATGTTTACATAGACAGGTATATTTCTCAAACTTTTTAACCCTTTAAGTGACAATTCTAGTAACACTCACTTTTCAGAATCCAGTCATTGATGGATAAAAGTTCCATCCTACATTTTCCACTTGAATATCCTGTTTTGCTCACAAATATGTCAGATTAAAAAAGTAAATAAATAAAACAAATGTTGTTGTGACGTTTCACAATAACTTTAATGATTCTAATTTTGTTTTATATTTAATTGGTGGGGTGTCTTCAAGCCTCTTCACTTGCTCCAATAGTCCCAGGCCAAGAATAATCAATGGGCAAAAATACACCAGAGTGATTTTTCATTCTTTTGTCTGATGGGCCAGTATCAGGACAAACCAGGTCCTACCTCCATCAACTATCAGTTATACCAAGTACACACAAAGGTACAAAGCTATCACTGGAGTGGTACCCTAAGATACAAAAGTTCATCTTTGTATCTTATTTATCCCTAAATAGTACATATTAGTGCTTTAAAAGTACATATTAGTATAATTTTGAAAAGGTAATGCCCCAGTAACACTTTTGTACTTTTTTCTGAGTGTGTAGTGCATAATAAAACAAACTTGACACAATGTCATTTATTTAACTTGATAAACTGTCAATTAATAACAATAATAAACAAATAAATTTTATAACTGAATTATCTGGACCCTTAACACTTAACACATCCAAATGTGTATAGTATAAGCAAAGCTATAAAGCTAATCAGTATCTGTGTGCTATACTAGTACATAAGCTAAATGAAACACACATCAATGGTCATTATAACATAGTTCAAGAAACATATACCATAATTAGATTTTGTAGAATTGTAATCAGGCACTAAAAAAGGTAATCCATTAAAGTTCTTTCAGCCAATAGGATCACTTGGGGGTCCTAAAGGAGACCTGATTTATGCTAGGTACACATTCAAATATATTTTTTTTAAATCTTATAAGATTTTAAAAATGTGAGAGATCACAAACATAAGGACAAAAAAATCCTAAACTGAACCGTTTTGCTCCTGTAGTGTGTGGTGTGCTGCGATGACCACACACCAACAGATTTTCAACCAGAGTCCCGACTGAACACGGGAAATCTCGCAAAATCTCAAGACTTGAGAAAACCATGGCGGACAAATGCAGGAAAACAAAGAAGTGCAATATCATGAGATTTCTTAAGAATTGTGGAATAATTGTTTAGTTTCACTTGATAATCTCCAGATCATACGCACATTTGTCCTCGGGGTTCCCCCCACACATCAGGATTTCTGACTGTAAATATTCAACATGTTGAATATTTACGATTCGTGATCGGGGCGCCTCTGACGTTCTTCCGAGCAGATTCAGTCACTCTTAAAGGGTTAGTTCATCCAAAAATGAAAATTAGGCTGCATTTTACTCACCCCCGAGGCATCCTAGGTGTATATGACTTTCTTATTTCAGACTAATCTAGTCTGAGTTATATTAAAAATTGTCTTTGATCTTTCAAGCTCTATCATTGCAGTCAGCGGGTGTTGCATTGCTTCAGTCCAAAATAAGTTAAATAAAAAGCGTCCATGCATTAAAAAAAGTGGTCTCACATGGCTGAGAATGGATGAGCATTTTCAATAAAACTGTTGTTTTGTTCAGAGTTCAGACAAATGCAAAACTCGACTCGTGTTTTTAACTTGCAAACACGCAGAGCTTTAAATGTGAACTGGTGGATCGATAAGAAGACAATGCATTATAAAAATCAAACAGGGGTGTGCGATATGCATGGTCTGCGATAATATCGTAATTGTTGTTTTTAACGATGTGCGATTTGATCGAGTATATCACGAAAAGCAAACAAAACACCTACAGAGTGCGTGCGTGCATACATGACATGATGAAGTCTATCAGGTTAGACTAGTGCGTGTGCGCATTTATAGTGCGTTCTTTCACTGCATGAATCAGTCTATTAAAATTCATTTAGAATTATCACATAATTCAACATATGAGGCAGATGTATTTATATTTATATAATTTCAAGGTAATGCCCCAGTAACACTTTTGTACTTTTTTCTGAGTGTGTAGTGCATAATAAAACAAACTTGACACAATGTCATTTATTTAACTTGATAAACTGTCAATTAATAACAATAATAAACAAATAAATTTTATAACTGAATTATCTGGACCCTTAACACTTAACACATCCAAATGTGTATAGTATAAGCAAAGCTATAAAGCTAATCAGTATCTGTGTGCTATACTAGTACATAAGCTAAATGAAACACACATCAATGGTCATTATAACATAGTTCAAGAAACATATACCATAATTAGATTTTGTAGAATTGTAATCAGGCACTAAAAAAGGTAATCCATTAAAGTTCTTTCAGCCAATAGGATCACTTGGGGGTCCTAAAGGAGACCTGATTTATGCTAGGTACACATTCAAATATATTTTTTTTAAATCTTATAAGATTTTAAAAATGTGAGAGATCACAAACATAAGGACAAAAAAATCCTAAACTGAACCGTTTTGCTCCTGTAGTGTGTGGTGTGCTGCGATGACCACACACCAACAGATTTTCAACCAGAGTCCCGACTGAACACGGGAAATCTCGCAAAATCTCAAGACTTGAGAAAACCATGGCGGACAAATGCAGGAAAACAAAGAAGTGCAATATCATGAGATTTCTTAAGAATTGTGGAATAATTGTTTAGTTTCACTTGATAATCTCCAGATCATACGCACATTTGTCCTCGGGGTTCCCCCCACACATCAGGATTTCTGACTGTAAATATTCAACATGTTGAATATTTACGATTCGTGATCGGGGCGCCTCTGACGTTCTTCCGAGCAGATTCAGTCACTCTTAAAGGGTTAGTTCATCCAAAAATGAAAATTAGGCTGCATTTTACTCACCCCCGAGGCATCCTAGGTGTATATGACTTTCTTATTTCAGACGAATCTAGTCTGAGTTATATTAAAAATTGTCTTTGATCTTTCAAGCTCTATCATTGCAGTCAGCGGGTGTTGCATTGCTTCAGTCCAAAATAAGTTAAATAAAAAGCGTCCATGCATTAAAAAAAGTGGTCTCACATGGCTGAGAATGGATGAGCATTTTCAATAAAACTGTTGTTTTGTTCAGAGTTCAGACAAATGCAAAACTCGACTCGTGTTTTTAACTTGCAAACACGCAGAGCTTTAAATGTGAACTGGTGGATCGATAAGAAGACAATGCATTATAAAAATCAAACAGGGGTGTGCGATATGCATGGTCTGCGATAATATCGTAATTGTTGTTTTTAACGATGTGCGATTTGATCGAGTATATCACGAAAAGCAAACAAAACACCTACAGAGTGCGTGCGTGCATACATGACATGATGAAGTCTATCAGGTTAGACTAGTGCGTGTGCGCATTTATAGTGCGTTCTTTCACTGCATGAATCAGTCTATTAAAATTCATTTAGAATTATCACATAATTCAACATATGAGGCAGATGTATTTATATTTATATAATTTCATATAGTTAATATCACACCAAAAGTCAGCATGATTACAAATTATATTGATTTTATACAACAGTTCAATAAACAAGAAGTTACAGACTTTAGTTTTAGACACCATATTTCCTATTTTTTTCCTACAAAAATCCTTCCAAACACAGCCACAGCACTGTTTTGTGTCTCTGAGCAACACAACGGTGTTTCGTTCCTGAATGAATCAACGGTGTAAATGATTCGGTTCAATCGCAATGACTCACCTAACAGTGACTTGCTGCCACCTACTGGCAGTTTTAATTTCACATTTAAGGTACCCTTTCATTTTTAAAATAGTTTCAAACATCAGTTTTTAATGTTTTATGTTTAAAATATCAAAACATTATTTATGCATTTGTAACTGCAGGTTAAAGTATTCCATGTACCTCAGAGCTTCATTAAACAGTGTGTAAATACATCTAAATACCACTTCTAATGCTGCTTCTGTGTTTCCTCTGCATTGCAAAGATACATTTTGTTGATACTGATTTCATTTGCTTGGTAACAAGCCAAATGCAAGAATTTGACTCAAAAGATGTTTGTGCACATTTAGAAAAAATGGCTTAAAGATAAAAATGCCCAAACTTGTTGGAAATAATTAATTTCTATCACTGCTCTGAACTAACCACACAGAATATGAAGAATATAAAAAAAATCACAAGTTAATTTCACGAGCACAATTAGAGGTAAGATATCAGCACAATAACACACTCAGCAAAATATTGTCTAATTATCGTTATTGGTAAAATCCCAGAAAATTATTGAGATATCCTTTTTTTTCCAATATCGCACACCCCTAATTTATGTTATTTAATTGATATAATAATTTATTGATAATAATTGTTTAAATTAATATAATAATTTATACTTTTGAAAATGTTTTAAAGGCTGAAATGTAAAGTTTATCATTTTATAAAATCATCTAAACTGTAAGTTATGCTTCTTACAGTAATTTTACAGTTTAATATGGAATAGACATTGCCCTACCCTGCTTATATGGTATTAATTTTATTTGAGCAGGTCTTAAAAAGGTCTTAGATTTGAGCTTAAAAATCATGCAGAAACCCTGTGATAAGATAATCTTTAGAACCACCAAGATAATCGGGACATTACCTAGGATTGTTGGAAGGGGAGAAATTGGCCCAAAATCAGCCCGATTATCTTGTGGTGTGTACCCAGCATTAGAGGGAGCATATGATTTTTCAGCTATAGGTCAAAATAATCCAAATTATTTTACTGTGAGCTTTGATTAACTGTGTACTCCTACTACTCATTCTCTTTTACTGTATAGAAAAAGAGCAGCTTGGACATTCCCCTAAATTCATCTGAAACAACATACTGTTGAGTTAAAGTTGCAGTCCGAAAGTTTTGCCTCTTTGTCGCCATCTCTGTTTGAAAACCTGGAATTGCAGCTGTGTGTGGCATTATCTTCCTTGTGTGGGTTGTGAGTCGGCATGGCTCCAGCGCAGATGAATCTAATGTTCTGAAGAGTATGTGTGGCAGTCAGTCACTGCAACAGTGTTGATATTTACTGTACTTCGCAATCACAGGTTCTAGCCTATGTCTTGGAATATGACCCAAATAAGAATTTTCACTGTATATTGCCATCTGAACAAGTAAGTAACAAGTCTGCCATGTTTGTTCTGACCAACTGAGGAAAAAAGCATTACCATAAATCTGGCTACCAATGGTGATTAAATCTAAAGATCGGTTAGCTCATATCACATCAAACCGTTCAAATTATTATTATTGTTATACTTTATTCTCAAATGATTAATGTTAACAACATCAGCATGGGTGACTATGAATATAGTGTGTATTAGCGTGTAGATTTCAATTTCTGCACAGTCTAATCTAATTGTCATACTCTTCGAATTTCATATTAAGAAATTATTTTAACCCAAAAAGAAAATTATGCTCCCTTCGAACTGGTTTTCTTTCAAATACAAATCTTTGCAATCCCAGGCTATCTGTAATCAGAAGCACATTTATAACTGGAATACAATTTAATTTCATTCACATGTTTCATAAACACATAATCCTTTTATGGATTACAATCCGCCATCAAAATGAAACATTTAATTATTCCAGCTGCTGTGAGAAAAGGCTATAAATGAACCACCACCTGCAGGATCCTCACATGCGACAGCCTAGTAGCTGGGACAACTTCTTTATGTCTACAGACATGACGTAATGACGCAGCAGCATGCTCGAATTCCCCGCGAAAACCTACCTGTACCACTCAAATTAGAAAACATTATTATAAGCTAACCAATGTGAATTGGGCTAAAGTAAGGCGATAGTTTTGAACACTGCCTGGTTATGTACTTGCTCAAATATTGATTTCAGATCATTTTTAACCAAAAAAAGTTATGGACTGCAGTTTTAATAATGACAAAATATTTATTTTTGAGTGAACTATCCTTTTAAATTGAATGAGAGGTAGAAAGTAACATGCCCAAACAGCTGCATTTCTAATTTAATTCTGCTCAGTTCACAGGCCATGAGGCAGACAGTCTTCCTTGTTTCTGTGGAGGCATAGAGAGAAAGAGAGAGAAGAAAGAAGAAGAATGAGAGAGACTGCAAGAGCCTTGCTCTCCCCTCCCTCTCCTCCCCTTCTCCCTGTCAGGTTGGCTTTGTGCAAATATCTGAATGATCTTGTTCTGCTGTGGGACGGAAAGAAGCCACACCTACAAGCCCAGCTCAGCAGGCACACAAGCAGTTGCACGTTTATGTAACACACACACACACACACACACACCAGCCCATAGCTGCCCCCTCTGGCTGGAATTTGAATCGTGCACTACAGCGGCATCTTCACCCCTCCTCTGAAGAATAGATGGTAATGCTTTATTTACAGTGTCCATGTTACAGATATGACATGTTACTGTACTTGACTACATATAGTTATGGTTAAATAAATGAATCATTATTATTCAATAAATATACATACATTCATCTGTTTGCAGAATCTGGACAGCTTGATATAGATCATAAATCATAAAGGAAGAATTTCAACACGGAGAGATATTCATTGGCTTAATGTCTGACATTCAAGAAAAAATTTCAAATTAAATTTCAGTTTTCAGGAGAGCAGTTATTTAAACAATTTACACTAAATAATACACTGTTGTCTTTTTCAAAGATGTCTTTTGTACCATTATAAAACTATTGTGAGGACTGAAAGTAAGGCTGAATGTAATGTTTAACAATATGATAATAGTAAACATTTAAAAATACGTACAGGATACATGTTTTACATATTTGAATACTGATACATTAAGCATAGATTGAAAGTTGACCAAATGAATTGGAGTTAGCCAGTGAACTTTCCCAATTTGTCATAATTTAAAATGCATTAGCTGCAAAAGACTTATACATCATCTACATTACATACCAAAAGCAACAGTAATCACCATAACCATTACGTCAGGTGAAACAATTATTGTCAATAAAAGAGCAATATTTAATAGAGCCAAACTTCTAATGTATTTTCCAATCAATACATTACATTATGCATGTTATCAGTATGTATGTTCCTGGGCAAAAACACTACAGCACTGGAATTGTTATCACCATGCTCTGGCTGAGCAGTAGGAGAATTTTAAACTATCTCTTTTAAGTCCCCATGCTTCCTCAAGCATAGCAAATACATTTTTTGAAATGTAAAGGCTTATGGGTATTCCCCCATTGTGGGATCCTTCAAAACAAGGACCATCCAATCATGCAATAACCACGTTATTTGTTTGTTTGTTTGTTTATAAAGTAATTTATCGTGTTACAACATGCATTGATTTCCTTTTAAAATTCTGAATTTGTATTTTATTTATTAATGCCAAAATACACTCTGTTAATATTGAATTTAAAAAAGCTTGCAATTTGTTGCCCTGTAGAATTAAGTAAATTCAATAAAATTATTCGTTATGATTTAGCCATAATAAATCATATTTTTGACTTGATAAATATAAAATGTAATAAATGAATAAAATCTATTTTAAAAATTTTTTTAAGTTACCTGAAACACAAACAAGGACTGTGAATTAAAACAATGGTGGATAATGTAAGATTTAAAGGCAGCAGACATACAGACCCCACAGAAGCTTAGAAGTTTCACTAGAATGAAAGTTTGCCATATAACAGTGAGTTATGCCGGGTTACATTTGTATCAAGGGTCACGGAGAGTTAATTATTATGAAGGACGCTGAGCCCTAAAGGATGGAGCCAAGACTGTCAGACTTTCTGGATTTTTAAACCTGTTGCATAACATAGGATTCGCTATCAGACATTTCATTCAAAGCAATGCAGTTTTATATGGTGTGTTGCTGTGAATGTGTTTGCAATGTTTTGGCAGTCATGTGATTGTACATTAATTCATGTGATCTTGTATTTGTGACCGTGTGTGTGTTGAGGGGAAAGGCCCAGAGTGAGGAGCCAGAACTGGAAGTAAGAAACAGACCACACACAGCTGTTACATGAAGAGAGTGGGTGTGAGGAAGTGTGTGGGAGCTTGACATTCACAAAAACACACAATAAGCCATATTCGGTGAGGGAGTGAGACAGAGAAAAAGAAACAGATTGCAATATATTGATATGGGGGAAGCAGACTGAAAGAAAGATCTTGAATATGACATCCTAAATTCTAAGTTTATTACAGCTGTTCACCGGATGTTTATTCCATTAATGCCTGGGAACACTTCCAACAGCATTTTCTACAGTTAGTCATATTGGCAGGTGACGGTTAATGTCAGTTAGAGGATCATACATTGGCGTCATGTGTGGCAAGTGGGTGAGGTGTCCAGCAGGCCCAAGCGGGCACGATCAGAGCATGGCGGGCAGTGCCAGGTCTGTCTGTGGTGCTTTCCGCCAGAGCAGATGAGGAGAATGGAGCCTTGGGAGAGCAGTGCAGAGTGACTGCAGCATTAACCTAATTACAGTCTGGCCCTGCTAAATAAACACTTATTAAATTTGCATGCTCAAATACACTTCTGGACAGTGCAGGTCACAGTGCATGCAGCCTTATGCTGTCACCCAAAAGTCCACACTTTGTTAAAGAATATTCATTAGTTTCAAAAGGATATGATGTAATGACCCTACTCAAAATAAAATGATATATAAAAAATAAAAATCAATAAATATTTAAAAAATAACATATAAAATGACATTTGTCCAAGGTGTTTCCCTCTACAACCCAAAATGCTTGGATAGGATCCAGCATACCATGACTCTGCAAAGTGGTTTGGAAATAAAATAAATAAATACAATTAATGTATTTTAGAAGATATAAAATAATAATTTACTTATTTATTTAGATGCAGGGCCAATGGGAAGTGGAATTCTTATATAAGTTATTATCTTAAAAGTTAGTTATTTAAGCACCACACAACCACACTCTGACCAAAACCTCAAGCTCTCTTTTTGGTGGTTAACTGCACAGTTAACAGTTTGTACAAAGGATCTGGTTTAGTTGGACCTTGTTAGCCTCTGCTGGTAGATGCAGTAACTACACCAACTGCTTCTGAAAAGCATCTTTCTCCATTGACAGCCGTTCAAAATTAGCCATGTTCTGACTTTACGCACTAAACACCTCACAAGACGTTGATTGAGGTACTAGAGTTGTGTGGATTATTGTGATGTTTTATCAACAGTTTGGACTCATTATGACGGCACCCATTTACTGCAGAGTATATTATTGTTGAGCAAGTGATGTAATGCTCCAAATCTGTTCCGATGAAGAAACAAAACTCATCTACATCTTAGATGGACCGAGGGTGAGTTAAATGTTCAGCAAATTTGAACTTTTATTTCACCGTGTTCCACTATAACACGTTCACTACTGCGGGGCCATTCTTGTCAACTGCCACTAGGGGTCTCCCTCTCCCCGCACATTTCAAAGATCAGAAACATACTGGAACAATGTAAATTCTTTCTCTCAGAATGAACCAACACAACAAACAAAACTAATGCAAATCAATGAATATGTTTACCTACCGGCAAATATTCAAGTAATAGGCCTATTAACAAAATATGAGTCATTACAAACATTTCAAATTCCAGTGACAGTATCCTGGACCTTTAAGAAAGAAAATTGCCATGTTTTTAAATAAAAAAAGCGTTTAACTGTAGCCATTTATTATTCTGTTGGTAATTATGTTCAGGTCCAATGAGATTTGAGCAGATTAGTTTCATATAGAGGCTGGATTAACCTCCACCCGGACGATAATCCGTGTCAGCATATTTCTTTGACACGTAGCTACACAATAGAGTTGTTTCTTAATTCGTTTCGAGAATTTCTGTTTGTTTTACAGTTTTCTTCTTGAACTTAGGCACCTTGCAGCTCCCTGTCCAGTCTGCCACGACACGGACAGATTCTGGGCTGGACCGCCTGTGATAAGCATCCTATGCTATTTTGTTCAAGATGGCGGTGGCGAGCATGGAAAAGGACGCGATAGTAAGTCACAAATACCTTTGAAATCTTACAATGCTTCAGATTTTCGTAAAATGTTAATAAAACCGATTAATTTAATAAGAAGCGCAGTGGAAGTCAGTTTGCATCACATGCGACGAGATGACTCGTTCATTTCTCACACCTAGAGTTGAAAAAATCATAATGATTTTGTTCAAATGCAGATGTGGAAGACCGTAAGGACAAAGAATACTTCAAGCGTTCTTTGAGCTCTGATGTATTTAGTGCACATCATGTTTTCTTCATCAGTCTTTAAAGCTTTATTGCAGATGTAGAAGGCGTGTCGTTTTATTGTTAAAATCTTTTGCGTCTGCAATACAGCGCTCGTGTTTTATTGCACTCCTTTTTTTTAACTTGTAAATCTTCTCTTTCTCATCTGAAGAACACCGAAGATGATGTTCACTTTAATAATTCGTTTGGAGATTCTGGGCTTATCTCCCCTGATAAAGAAGACATCTCTCGTATTCTGGTAGAGATGATGTTTAAAAGGCATCGTTGTTATCTTCTGCTATAGTTTCTGTTGCATTGATTTTTAATTTAAATTTTTTCCCCCATCTGACATACCAGACAGTTCCTTTCAGTGGACGGATCAGAGGTGGGATGAGGCCTGGGAAGAAAATCATAATAATGGGCATCATTGATCCAGAGCCAGACAGGTATGTTTTCATATCAGAATTGCGTACATTTAAGAATGTACACATTCTAGCAGTTGCAAATAGTTACATCAGACAGAAGCTCTGTCTCAAAACCTTGTAGGCTCCCTTAAACTGCATTTTTGGGCATCATGGGTCTATATGCTGTCTTCATAGGCAGCACTATGTTTTGAGAAACTGAGCCTGTTGTTTCAGATTGCATTGGGTTGTAGATCTGCTTGAGATGCACTGCATGGGTGTGTGCACTGCTTAGTGATGATGGGTGTTTATATTAGCTGTTAAAGAAACCAATATCAAAGCCGTGAGAGCGTTGGGTGTGTCTTGGAAACTTAACATTTTAGTATGTTGATTCAGATAATCAGTGGTAAATCTTTTGATTCACAGGTAGTTCACGTTCACCTTATGTTGTTTGAGCCTGTATGATTTTCTTCTATTGTAGGGTGATGTATACATTTATGGGTGTAGATAACACGCACTCCTTTAGGGGTACATTTACTTCATTCTCATATGCAGTTTTGAAGCTTAAGTATTTAGGTAAGGAAGGGGAGCGCTAACTGGCATGTACCATATGAGAGCCTAAGAATGGGCAAAACTGAAGACTTGACACTAGTTTGTGATATTACACTGTTAAAAAATTTGGGGTTGGTAAGAATTTATTTTATATATATATATTTGTTTAATTGAAAGTTGTTTTATGCTCATCAAGTCTGCATATATTTGCTCAAAATGCACTAAAAAACAGTAATGTTGTGGATAAATTATTTAATTTGAATATATTTCAAAGTGTAACTTGTTCCTGTGTTGGAAAAGCTGCATTGTTGGCATCCATTACTCCAGTCTTCAGTGTCACATGATCCTTCAGAAATCATTCTAATATGCTGATATGGTGCTGAAGAAACATTTTCTTTAGTTGAAAACAGTTGTGCTGCTTAATTTATTGTGGTAACCTTATTACATTTTGCTTTCAGGATTCTTTGAATATAAAGTTCAAATTCAAAACATTTGCATTTTGACAAATCTTTTGTAACATAAATTTCTTTACTTTAACTTGTTTCATGTAATTCATCCTTGGCGAATAATATTAATTGAATTTATATAAATATACTTTTTTTTTTTTTTTTTAAACCTCAAACTTTAAAACCGTAGTGTAGTTGTTTAATGTTTCTTTAAAACTAGTTCCAAATGCATTATGCATTTGGGAGACACTTTTATCCAAAGTGACTTGGAATGCGTTAACGGTATGCATTTTGACGGTATTGTTCTCTGGGAATCATTTTTGTGCTGGTCTTTATTTTTTTTGAGTATAGTAATGGTTCCTGACCTGAGAAGATTTAGTAGTTTGTTAAACTGGTGGGTTAGTCTTTAAATTGTAATTATGCAGCAATTTTAATTAAGCGTGCCCAATGCGGTCCTGATATATCAATGGTTAAGTGGTACTAATGTGTCATTTCAGCTCCGGAATTCAGCCTTTCTAAACAGACTGCTGATCCGTTAGGAATGCACTGTGATGCTCATTCAATGTGGTGGTGATGGATGCCAATGCAGGCCTAAATTACTATGAATTTATGGAAAGATGCAGCATGCTATTTCTCTGTAATGTTTGATAAATTGGCACACAGTTTGTAATGCTTCATCATGCAACACTTGTCATACGTTTATGATGACATAAGATAGAAAACGTATTTGAACAGATGAATGAATCTTTAGAAAAACAAGAACTTCAGGCAGTGCATTGCACCAGAAATGGGCTGTTTACATGCTTATTGTTTGTTTTCTGCACAGCTTTGACATCAGTTTGACATGTGGTAACAGTGAGGAGAAAGATTATGAAGAGCTCACTGATGTGGCCCTTCAACTCCGCGCACGATTCACCGAAAGGCAGTTCCTGAGGAATGCACAGGTTTCTGGGAAATGGAGTGAGGAAGAGGCACCCATATCTTACTTCCCCTTCATCCCGGACCAGCCTTTTAGGGTAATGAGCTGAAACACTGACATCTACATGCTTTCTAATCTGAGATCTCTAATCTGCACGAAACATGAGTCCAGGGTTGTGTGCAAAACTGATGGCAGCTGCCTCATTGCTTAGTCAGTCAGACTTAACAGACACCACTGTTGTATGCAGGTATCTCTTCAGGCAGAAGGAAGTACCCACATAATGCGATGCCTAGTGGAAATCTGAAATGAAGTGGCAAATCTCTGAATACTTTTATTCACAAGGGATACATTAAATTTATTAAATGTGACCGTAAAGGTATTTTATTTTTTTTTAAATGAATTCATTTGAACTTTCTGGTCATCAAATAATCTTGGAAAAAAAAGTATCGTGTCACCACACACAAAAAAAAAAAAAAAAAAAAAAAAAATATATATATATATATAACCTTTTTTTTTTTTTTTACCTTTTGATAAATCAATCAGCATATTATAATGATTACAGAAGGATTTGATACTGGAGTAATGGCCAATAAATTTTATATTTTAAAATCTAGTAAAACACACTGCTTTAGTATTTATAGTATTATAATAATATTACTATTTTACTGTATTTTGATCAAATAAATGTAAGGTAAGCACTTCTTTCAAAAACCTTCATCTTTTACTGATCAAACTTTTCAGACCTGAGTTCAATTTCTCTAGCCACACCCGGGCCTGATTACTGCCACACCTGTTCGCAATCAAGACATCTCTTAAATAGGACCTTCCTGACAAAGTGAAGTAGACCAAAAGCTAGACATGACGAGATCCAAAGAAATTCAGAAACAAATGAGAAGGAAAGTAATTGAGGTCTATCAGTCTGGAAAAGGTTATAAAGCCATTTCTAAAGCTTTGGGACTCCAGCGAACCACAGTGAGAGCCATTATTCACAAATGGCAAAAACATGGAACAGTGGAGAACCTTCCCAGGAGTGGCCGGCCGACCAAAATTACCCCAAGAGCACAGCGACGACTCATCCAAGAGGTCACAAAAGATCCCACAACAACATCCAAAGAACTGCAGGCCTCACTTGCCTCAGTTAAGGTCAGTGTTCATGACTCCACCATAAGAAAGAGACTGGGCAAAAATGGTCTGCATGGCAGAGTTCCAAGATGAAAACCGCTGCTGAGCAAAAAGAACATAAAGGCTCGCCTCCGTTTTGCCAGAAAACATTTTGATGATCCCCAAGACTTTTGGGAGAATACTCTGTGGACTGATGAGACAAAAGTTGAACTTTTTGGAAGGTGTGTGTCCCATTACGTCTGGCGAAAAAATAACACTGCATTTCAGAAAAAGAACACAATACCAACAGTAAAATATGGTGGTGGTAGTGTGATGGTCTGGGGCTGTTTTGCTGCTTCAGGACCTGGAAGACTTGCTGTGATAAATGGAACCATGAATTCTGCTGTTTACCAAAAAATCCTGAAGGAGAATGTCCGGCCATCTGTTCGTGACCTCAAGCTGAAGCAAACTTGGGTTCTGCAGCAGGACAATGATCCAAAACACACCAGCAAGTCCACCTCTGAATGGCTGAAGAAAAACAAAATGAAGACTTTGGAGTGGCCTTGTCAAAGTCCTGACCTGAATCCTATTGAAATGCTGTGGCATGACGTTAAAAAGGCGGTTCATGCTCAAAAACCCTCCAATGTAGCTGAATTACAATAATTCTGCATAGATGAGTGGACCAAAATTCCTCCACAGCGCTGTAACAGACTCATTGCAAGTTATCGCACACGCTTGATTGCAGTTGTTGCTGCTAAGTGTGGCCCAACCAGTTATTAGTTAACACTTTTTCACACAGGGCCATGTAGTTTTGGATTTTGTTTTCCCTTAATAATAACCTTCATTTAAAAACTGTATGTGTTCACTTATCTTTTACTAATATTTAAATTTGTTTGATGATCTGAAACATTAAAGTGTGACAAACATGCAAAAAAATAAGAAATCAGGAAGGGGGCCAACACTTTTTCACACCACTATATATATATATATATCTATCTCTATATCATTTATTTTTTTCAGAAAGCATGACTGCTTTTGCATGTTGATTTATTCCTTTATAATAGCCAATTACAGAATTATTCTGTATGGCAGAGAGTTGTATGATCAAAGTGGGCAAAGATGCTCAAAGATAAAGAGTGATTGTTTGTAATTGGGACTGAAGGCGAACCAAAAGATGGGTCACTGTTTGCAAATGTTGAGCTGAGATAAGCAGTCATGCAAAGTAAGACAAGTACTTCCTTTCAACGCATTGTCCACAATGCCTCTCAGTGACCGACAAAGGATTCTTTTGATTTGATCTCATTTTGCTCTTTCTCTCCTCTCCTTTCCACATTTATACAGATTGAGATCCATTGTGAGCATCAGCGTTTTAGGATCTTTGTGGATGGGCACCAACTCTTTGACTTTTATCACAAAGTAAAGTCTTTGCCGGCCATTAATATGATCCGGATAGTTGGGAGTCTTCAGATCACCAAGCTGGGCTAACCAAGCACACCTGAGCACACGCCAGAAAGGACTTCTCACAGGTGACCGTCTGCACCTGTGCATTTGCCGCAGCTCTCACAAAGACATCAACAACATCTGCATTTTCACTTCTCTTTTTCCCTCCAACCTAGAATTGTAATGATTTCTGAGTATTGTATCATAACCGGTTGGTGAATGATTGCAATATCAGATGTGTGTTCCAGTGTCTTTGCTTCACATTGTAGCTTATTTGTTTAGCTTCAGTAATTTTTCAGGGATTGCTCACTTTGATATGCACTCTGTGGTAGTAACATACGCCACTGGGATTTAGCTACTCTCCATAGACACTGCCAATGTACTTGTGCTTGTAGTCTAGCAGTGTAGTTTCAAAATGATCCAAAACTCAGGAAATCAGATAGTTAATTTTACTTCATTTCATTCTGATGATAAATTTGCTTTAAATTCTTATTAGATACTCCGAAATGCTTTGGCTGCTAGAATATAAGATCTCAGATTCAGCATTTGCCGTTCCACCTGGGTTTTATTTGCATTATTTAATCTTAATAATTAAAATATTTTGGAAGGAAGATGTTATTTTATATCCAAATTGTGTAGCAGGGTTTATGGTAGACTTCTAAATAGCATACATTTCCTTTCCTGTGTCGGTTCATTGCAACTATAAATTTTTGGGAAATATATATGTTACACTGACATTTTGTTGTGTAGGGCTGCCCCCTAATAGTCGACTAACCATTAGTCAACAAGAAGAGGCTTAGTCTATCAAATTTATTAGTCGCTTATTTGCAGAAAAAAAAAAATCCACAGGAAGTTGCGTAGTGGCGTGGCGGACAGATTATTAACAGCTGGTCTATGTGGTAATTACAGTACATCAAAATGTTTGTTTCGTTCATCAACCTCAAATGTGGCTTATCTAAAACATGCAAGTAGTAGCAACATGGCTGCTTGCTCAAACACTTGAATAGCACACACTTTTCTGGGTTAACGTTAGTGGCGTGCGGAAGCGGAGTAGTAGTGCGCTCACTGCATGACAGTTAACGTGGAGGCACCAGTGCGATCATTTGCATTTAACTTAACACTAATTTTTGCTCTTAGCCTCTTACAGAGCAATACATATTTTGAATTTGTAAAAGGTTTACTTGTATTTGTGTGCAGTGCACTCACAATAACAAAACGTTGTGCTTTTGTAAAATAATGAAAGCAAACTGTGCTCTTTCTGCCATCTAGGGCTCTGTGAACTTGTGCATGTAAAAAAAAAAAAATTTTACCGAAACTCTGTGCTTGCCACACCGACATGAGAAATATATCTATAGAAATTTCAATTTCTTCTTTTTAATGATCCAATTCAAATGGAGAACAAATATTTCAGATTGTGTAATATGTATGAAACGTGCATGTCCAGTGTGGAGATGATAAGTCGGTGTCGGCAACTTCATCACTGCAGCTGAAAATACAGAAAACACTAGTTTATCTATTAATTATTATGTTAAGGCAGTCTTGCTGTTTTTTTTTTTTTTTCCCCCTGACACATTCATAATTTTTTCTGCCAGTGTGCTGTGGCAAGTTTTATGCGTGCGCTTGAGCACTGATAGGCTATAGGCAATTAAAGGCTAATTATTATGAATTATATGGTTTATTAATATAAACATGCGATTAGTCAACTAATTGCTAAAAATGAATGACTAATAGTCGACTAGAAAAATCTTTAGTCAAGGGCAGACCTAGTAGAATGTCCCATGAGGATTATTTATTGAGATAGAGGACTTTTTTATTTTAGGAAATTTGATCATCCAGTCATTCTCTTACAAGCCAGCACAGTATTTAAGTACAACAGTATAATGTTAAATCATTGACAACCAAACCAACAAAATGATTGCTTTTGGACACGGATGTTTAAGTACATTGTTTTCTGTGAGGAATGACTTCAGTGCTGCAGTTTTGCAAAAAAATAACTCTGCTTATCTGTTTACGCTTTATTATAAGCACCTCGTAAAAAAAATTGAAGGAGCAGATATAATAGGGCTGAATTGTTTCTTGAATGTACCGTCATCCACTGATAGGCTTCGTAATAGCTTAGCTGTGGGTGTAAAGTGAGCATCTTCAGTCTTCAAAAAGAAACTATTATTCTCTCCTCCTCCTTCGTACTCATAATGTCACTCCTCTTAATATAAACACAAAATGAATGGTCAGCATATTTCCTGTATTCAGCAGTGCTTTTTGTTCCGAACCTCTGCCCTGTACACCCACAATGCTGTCCACTCGGTTGTCTTCTGCTCAAGTTCCATTTGTAGGATTGGATTAGTATGATAGCAGTGATTATTATTGCTACTTATTACATCACAGTATCCAAAAAACACTTCTTGCTTCATTTTCATGACATGCATATATGTACATGACCATTCAAAAGTTAGGGATTTTTTTTTATTTTTTTTTTAGACCGCATTTATTTGACTAACTGCAGTAAAAACAATATTGTTTGTGTGCAATTTAAAATAACTTTTTTTTATTTTTTTTATTCCTGTGATGGGATGGCAAAGCTGAATTTCCATTTGATCCTTCAGAAATACCATTCTGTTATGCTGATTTGATGCTCAAGAAACATTTATTATCAATGCTGAGAACATCTGTGCTGCTTAATATTTTTGTGGAAACTGATATTAAGTGGTATTAATTTCTTTAAAGGGGTCATATGATATTGCTAAAAAGAACATTATTTGGTGTAATGAAATGTTTATGCGGTTTAAGGTAAAAAAAAAAACACATTATTTTCCACATACTGTACATTTATTGTTTCTCCTCTATGCCCCGCCTTTCTGAAACGCGTAGATTTTTATAAAGCTCATCGGTCTGAAAAGCGAGGTGTGCTCTGATTGGCCAGCTATCCAGTGCATTGTGATTGGCCGAATACCTCAAGCGTGTGACTGAAATGTTACGCCCCTACCATACTGTGATGCCGGAGCGACGAGACAAAAACAATAAAACCCATTATAAACTAGGCATTTGTTGCATCCAGTGGGGACATGATTACGGATTATAATGACTTTCTACGCGTTGCGTGTTGCGCCGCGTAAACATAAAACCATGTCTGCATTTGTGATCAGAGAAATGACAAACAACAAGCCCTACACTACACTGCTCAAAACTCGCTTTTGAATCATCAGTGGCAAATCCTTTAAATATGAAAACGTACTTGCAGTCTGTGAGTCAGAACAGCCGGCATTGTAGTCTACTCTACCAGGATCAGGACACAGTCCTCCATAAAATGCGCTGCACACATCTGAATATTTGGGTTGAACTGTTCTGGAACAGTGTTGTAAATACAACTTAACCACTGATTTCTAGTCGTGTCCTCTTTTGGAAGGCCAAACAAAGTAGTTTCGCTTTCACAATGAAACGGTGTCTTCACAACATGGCGGTGGTGGTAGCAACAATAAAGTTATGCCGCCTTTCTTTGCGTGAACATTTGGGCAGTGTTATGCAAATCTTCCCACATCGTGACATAGACATGCGGGGGCGTGTTTAAACGAGGCGTTTTAGGAGGGTGTGGACCAGTCTAAACTTTTATAAAGAATATCTCTTTGGGTTTGAGACTTTAGTCTTTGCAACTTTAGGGATCTTATCTATTCACAAACCGCTTGTGACACTCCAAAGAGAAAGCTTTCAAAAACTTGAAATCGCATCATATGACCCCTTTAAAAAAAAAATACTGACCCAAAACTTTTGAACGGTGGTGTATGTAGTAGTACTACTGTCACATTAATTCTTGTGTTGATGAATGTTCCCGGTGCTGTAGTGACAGAGTCAGGAATGTTTCTTATTAGTCAGTATTACTGTATATTCAGTATTATGGCTATTGTAATATTTTCTAATATTATACTTATACTCAGTCTGTGTCCTGGAACTCATTGAAATAGAGGCAGTGACGAATGAAGTTGAAGGGCTGCTGTTTTTGTATGCTTTACTGGTCGATTAACTTGACTGAATTTCATGTGATGGAATAATGCTATTACATGCCAGAGAGTACTTGAGACCAGCCAAAAAACATTTGTCCACATCATAGTCTGGTCAACATTGAAGTCAGAAGATTGAGATTGAGTGCAATAGGAAACGTGTATTAAAGATCCTTACTCTGCTGAGAAGGTACTCCTGATAGAAAACTCCAGCTAAATAAGGTATTGTACATTTAATGTGAAGTAGGTCATTTTTATACTTGGCTGATTTTCCTCTGCAATTGTTTGTCTCTCAAACTTGTGCAGACTTTGTTTAATTGAGAATCGGTATGGCAGCACAAGCAATATGGTCCTTGACCACACACCCATCTGACATGTTGTGGCAAACGCACTTCGATTTGACATACTAAGCAACTGAAACATGGTCATCTGGACCAATGTGATACACTTAACACAATTGCTATTTAAGTGCTAAATCAGTAAGTTGTGAGCTTCATTCTGTCTGCTGCTGTTTTAACATTTAAATGCTGACCATTCTGAGCATCATTTAGTCTCTGAACAATGTGTGTGAAATTACACCTGGATAACTGAAAAATGGGGAGGGAGAATCTGTATTTACAAAAATAACAGGTGAGAAAGAACATAAGGAGAGAATGTAAATAGTGTTGACTATGCTTCAAGAAACTTTAGTATATTCATAGATTTTGTTAATGTATTTGGCAGACGCTGTTATCCAAAGTGACTTACAGTTTATTGAAGTTTTAACAAACTGCATTTCTCCCTATGATCCTACTAATATTACTGATACCAGTTCTAATGCTTCCATCTTTATTGCGGTCTCTTGTCTTGTATCTCAAAATGACCAATCTTTCAAACTGATTCACATTTATGAGGGTTGAAAATGAATGTCCTGGTTGTAAACTACTGTTATGAAGCCTTCAAACTTTGGATGTACATATATTAAACAGGGCCTCTGTATGCTTAATTTTTTTTAATATATGTATTTTTTGCTACTGCAATGTCTTAACACTAAAGAGTGTTTGTAAGGTGAATGTGATATTTAGTCTGAGTTTTCACTGGTTACCAGTTCATCAACATTTTAGTTGATTTCTTTAGATTCTAGGTAGCATGGTACACATTTCTTTTTCCTTTTCAGAGCTTTGTTTTTAGAGCTTAATATGCCAGTTCTTTTGTTTAAAGAGAATATTTCAGACATGTTTATGTATTTCTAAAGTGGCCCATTACTTAAAGTTAGTTTGTGATGTTGGATGTAGTTGCACAATCAATTTCATGGATTAAGACCTGCAGAGTTGGTTCAGTGTGCTTTTCAAAACTTGGTATTTATCAGAAATGTGCCTATTGAAATATGGCATTGGTGTTTGGGATCTAAAATTGTATTCTTACTAATGATTTACACCAACTGAGTTAAATTTTGACTTGCCCTTTTATTTTTTTTGTAATGCACTTCATGTATGGTACAAGTGCTTCTATTGAAACTAAATCAATAAAAACAAACAATGAATCCATAATTAGCTAAGGTATGAAATGTTTGTCATCAAGAATCCCCTGTAAAATACTTATGTGTGTGTATATATATTAGTACAACTAAAGGGTAGCATTTGGGTGAAGAAAAAAAAAGTGTATGCCTGAATAAAAATGTGCATTAAAAGTACACGTGTGGTGAAAGATTTGTCGTCTGGGTAATCATAAACTAGTTAATGTCAATGCATTGTGTTTTGATTTTAAAGGTAAGATTTGGATTTTCAGACATGTTTATGTATTTCTAAAGTGGCCCATTACTTAAAGTTAGTTTGTGATGTTGGATGTAGTTGCACAATCAATTTCATGGATTAAGACCTGCAGAGTTGGTTCAGTGTGCTTTTCAAAACTTGGTATTTATCAGAAATGTGCCTATTGAAATATGGCATTGGTGTTTGGGATCTAAAATTGTATTCTTACTAATGATTTACACCAACTGAGTTAAATTTTGACTTGCCCTTTTATTTTTTTTGTAATGCACTTCATGTATGGTACAAGTGCTTCTATTGAAACTAAATCAATAAAAACAAACAATGAATCCATAATTAGCTAAGGTATGAAATGTTTGTCATCAAGAATCCCCTGTAAAATACTTATCTGTGTGTGTGTATATATATATATTAGTACAACTAAAGGGTAGCATTTGGGTGAAGAAAAAAAAAGTGTATGCCTGAATAAAAATGTGCATTAAAAGTACACGTGTGGTGAAAGATTTGTCATCTGGGTAATCATAAACTAGTTAATGTCAATGCATTGTGTTTTGATTTTAAAGGTAAGATTAGGATATTTTGTAATTTTGTGAATTTTGTATGAATTTCGGTGCTTTTATAATGGATTTGCAGACCAATAAATGTCAATAACTCAACAGATTCTGAAGTCATTTAATGTGTCCTGTGTAAGCACTGAACATAAGCTTCACCTGGGGGGTATTCCAGAAAGCAGGTTATGTGGGTATGTTTAAGGGTGAGTTAGTAAGCGGATAAACTCCGCTTTCAGTTCCAAAAACACGGGTAACTTTCAGTGTATGTAAGTAGCTAATTATTCTTTGAATTGAGTTTGCTTCAGAGCTATCAGCGCATGCGCGAACTATCGACTAGTGGGCGTGGCGGACTGCGCACAATTAATGTTATATATTTTTATAGTTATCAAATATTACATATGTTAATTAGAAAGCACTATTATAAGTAATAAGGTAATATTATATTCTAATGTTATTATTTATTTTATTGTCATATATAATGGTTATCGAATAGTTATCAAGTAAGCAAGGTTTGGGTTAATCAACCGAGAGTTCAGGGTGTATGTGACGGTAAGTTAACCTGGCTTTCTGGAATACACCCCTGATCTTTAAAACTGCGTGGCGGTTTACCAGTTCAAACAAAACGCAAAACCGTAAATAGCATCAAACTCTGTAAACACTGTAAATTGCAAGAATAAAGTGCCCTCTACTGGTTGGTTTCTTTTACTGGAGAAATAAATGATTTCATTTCATTGACTGAAATAAATATAACATGTTTTGAAGCTATAATTAACATTACCCTCAGATCAGCCCTTATGTATGTTATACGTTTTCTGCTGGCAATACAAAAACAGAAAAAGGCAGTACATTTGCACAGTGCGAAGTTCATTCACAAAAGTGACCAATAGAGGGAGCTATACGCGCAAAAACGTACCGTTGCCATCTATTATTTTCTATATAGTACTTTGTGTTAAAACGAGGTCTAATCAAAGCATTAAAAGGGAATATAAAATCATTAACTCTTCTTTAAACCTCTTTGAAAGCGGGTATTGTGGAATAACTGAAGGGGGTGTTTATACAGTATCTGGCATCCTGACTGCGCAGTGACGTATCCATTGAGAGCCAACCAGCGCGACTCCAGCGCGCGCACGCACACGCACACGCGCACGCGCACGCACACACACAAACACAGAGACACAGACACACACAGACACACAGACACAGCCATGGCGCTGCTCTGCAGACCCACAGGGTTACTTCTCAAA
The DNA here is from genome assembly GCF_001515645.1 of Sinocyclocheilus grahami. Lineage (NCBI taxonomy): Eukaryota > Metazoa > Chordata > Actinopteri > Cypriniformes > Cyprinidae > Sinocyclocheilus > Sinocyclocheilus grahami. Next base: position 400,076 of record NW_015505640.1, on the reverse strand, counting down.
CACAGTAAACTGATACCTTCTGCGTTCGCAGCAACAAGGCAATGCAGTTCAGGTAACCGAAATAATGTCTCCGTAAAATGAATGGCTTAATGTTCAATGTCACTCTCGAGTTTTGTTTTGGTTGGAAACTTGCGTCTTTTGCCTGCGCTGGTTCTGTGACCGCTGAATGTGTTGTACTAGTTAGTACCTGCCACTTCATAATGGAAAAGCTGCGCTTTATAGTAGCTGCAATTACAATTTTTTGTGTGATTGTTTACAGTCGAAACATATTTAAGAATAAAATAATAATATTGCTATACTAATAGTGCGAATAGTAGAGATATCTCCAAAATAAAAAGCCAGGACCGCTTGTGAACTCTGAGGTGATATAATATATATGCCAAATCAATACTGGTTTATATTATTAAAAAAAAAATAGCATGGATACATTGTGAGTTAATTTGACCCCCACCTTCATCTCTATTGCAGGTGGCCAGTATCAGTACATACTAGTTGACAAAAAGGGTGAAAAGAAGAATGTTGGTTTCATCCAACTGAACAGACCAAAGGCCCTGAATGCTCTTTGTGATGGGCTTATGATGGAGGTGGGCAAAGCCCTTGATGCATTTGAGGCTGACAGCGAAGTGGGAGCAGTTGTCGTCACAGGAAGCGAAAAAGCCTTCGCAGGTGTAAAAACTGTCTGTGAAATTAGTTGTGTGTTATATAGAATTGTTTCGGATTGATTGTGTTTTATTGACACATTTGCTTTCATAGCTGGAGCTGATATTAAAGAGATGCAGAATCGAACCTTTCAAGAGTGCTATGGTGGAAACTTCTTGGCACATTGGAATAGGGTATCAACGGTCAAAAAGCCTGTTATTGCTGCTGTCAATGGGTTTGCGGTAGGTAAATGATTTAAATGCATTCAGTGGAAGGACTGTTTAAACCTTATTCCCACTCAAGCATAAACATAAAATGATTGTCCTGTCCAGCTTGGTGGAGGATGTGAGTTGGCCATGATGTGTGACATAATCTATGCTGGGGAGAAAGCACAGTTTGGACAGCCAGAAATCCTGCTCGGGACCATTCCTGGTACAATAACGCATCAGTTTTTTGGTTATGTTGATTCATTGTTGAAGAATAATTATGAATGGGAAGGGAATACTAAAAAAAACAAGGCAGCTGAAATGACACGATTTCTTTGGCTCCAGGTTCTGGTGGCACACAGAGGCTTACAAGAGCAGTGGGAAAATCCCTTGCAATGGAGATGGTTCTCACAGGAGACCGAATCTCAGCTCAGGAGGCAAAACAGTCTGGTTTGTCTTTCAAACTTTCTTTTGCCCTACACTACAGGTTCTTTCTTCTTCTCTCACTTAAAGAAGTGGACTAATGTATTCATCTTCATAGGTCTGGTAAGTAAAGTGTTTCCTGTGGATCAGCTGGTTTCAGAAGCGATCAAATGTGGAGAGAAAATAGCTGGCAATTCCAAACTTGTCTCAGCCATGGCAAAGGAAGCTGTTAACGCAGGTAAGAGTTTCATTAAAGAGATAGTTGATACTTTTATTGTTGATATATATTCTGCTCATGTTTCATGAATGACTTACATTAGTCTCATGGAGTTAAAAAATACAAACAGTCCTGTGCATCCATTTAGAAACTGACAGTTTTATTTGACCTTTAATTACAGCATTCGAACTGAATTTAGCTGAGGGCAATCGACTTGAAAAAAGATTGTTCCATGCAACCTTTGCAACGGTATATCACTTTTCTTCCACTTATTAATTTCCTTTTTTGAGGAAAAAGATTACTTAATTCTTGAACTTGCTGTGTTCTAATTTTCAGGAGGACAGAAAGGAGGGCATGACTGCTTTTGTCGAGAAGCGAAAGGCTGCTTTCCAGGACAATTAAAATTCCAGTGGAAAATACTGAGGTGTTTAGTTTGTGATCAAATGCTGTTGTTATAGTACTCTACTTTGCCTTAATTTTCTTATCAAGGTGTTTCTGAAAAACACCCCAATCTATACCTTTGGGTTGACAGACTTGCATGTAGTTCAATGAGCTTACATTTAGCTTAGTTTATACATTACCCATTTCTAATCGATGTCTGGGTATTGTTGATGGTCTTGTATTATCACCTTGAAACCTTCTTTATTGATACTCTATAGATCCAGTACAGTAACTCGTTTATGCTTTGTGCTAATTTACACTTTAACAGTTAAGAGAGAGAAAATGCCATTGCCACAACCTTCCTAAACTGTGTATAATTACTGTACAACACTGTTGAAAGTTTTGCAGAACCCCTCTGATTTGACTTTGTATGTTGATATGGCCCTTTATTTGACTGAAATTCATTGGGAAAAGACGTGAGACCTCGCAATTCCAATTTGTACACTCTAGATGGTGCTGTGGGTGTATTTTCAGGCTCTCGTTCAGCTTATCATTGAGGTAATAAAGTCGCTGTAGTAGGCTAATATATTTTTGTAGTGCTATTTTTAAAATTATATATCTGATATTTGACAAAATAATATTATTAAGTGTTTTAATTTGATATAGTGCAAAATAGGGTTTTGGGGGACACTACGAATTATAGTGTTTATAAATATAGCGCAATGCAGGTTTTGTGCGGCATAGTGAAGTTTGTTTATAACCAACGACAGGATCAACATATAGCAAAAACTCTTTTAAAAAATCATCTAACTTAGTTCTTAGAAACCAGGTCATCACATAGGCCCACGTTTTAACATATCACTCTATTGAAACGATGATTTATAATGACAAGGATTTTTTTTTTAATCCTATGCGCTTTTTAATTATTTTTTTTAAAATGTTAGGCTACTTAAATAGCTTGCCATTTGTAGGCCTATTCGTTTTTCAATAACTTAAATGCAAATTAATTTATGAAATGTCGCAGCTTTTTTAATTAAACCGCTAAACTTTCTAGTTACTGATGAGTAAGTGAAATGCGCTTAATCATAACTTTCATCACTTGTCAGGTTAAAGATCACCAGAGAACTTACAACCCACTTCAACGTATTAAACACTGACTATTTAATGTGAAATAGGCATACGGCGTCCAGAAGGACCACAGCAAATGTAATTAAAGGAAGAACCTATTCATCTCAATTGCACATCAACTCGGACCATTTTCTCACTTAAAAATCTCGGCTTTTTTTCGCACGGCGTCTTTCCAAGCGTCTCTCTCAAACGTCCATAGCCTAATTGATTTTCATTTTCATTCAATATTCCCTCGGACTCCAGCTTTCTTCTCAGCCCCTGGAACAAAACTTTTTAAAGAGGAGAAAAAAACGTTCTCTCCACACAACGCAACAGCACAAAGGTCTCCTTAAAGACAGCAAAAGAGAGGTTCCACTTTGAAGTCTGTCCCCTGCTAACGAAAGGTCAAAATAATAAATGTAGACCGAATTGAGGCGCTCAGCGCAGACAAAAGGGGCAAAACGTTACATTTTGGCAGAGGCAGCTCCTCATAGCGTGATAAACTCATTTAAAAAAGCAGAACCAAAAAGGGAGCAGCATGGTTCCTCAGTAAAAGAAAAGAGCTTTGAACTGATCAGACAGTCTTGGCTCCTCCGAATGTCTTTTCTTCCATCAGTCTTCCAGCTTTCCACTTTCACTCTACATTTCACAGCTGCAAAGCCTCCACACACCTCTTTTGGAGCAAATTTCCCTGAATTACAACAACATGACCAGCAGTTCCTCTTCATCAGTCAGCAGCTGCACGTCTTTAGGTGGCGTTCTTCATTTAGACGCGAGTTTAACTTCATGTAGCTTTCTAATTTCTTTTTTTCCAAATAAATGTCCCAGCTTGATAGGGAAAAAATCCTCAAATTTTTCTTAATGACAACACAATTTGCGTAGACATTTGATACTTTACTGTTTAGCATTGGATCTTGTGGGCATTTAGTTTAACAGCGTTGTCGAACGTCAAGAGCAATAACGTACAATTTCACGCGCAGAAGGCCTGTGCCCGGGGGTCTTTGAACATCAGTTTAGAGTTGTAATTTCAGTCATACTGCAGATGCTGGGCTTGAGTAGCTATACACGGATCTTTCCTCAACATTTTAGATTACCTTAAGTTTTATATCAACTTGTTAGCCTAATGGTTCACACTGTGCGCAGAATTACAATGCTTGGTCGTTGCATGCCTGTAAATCATGCATGTAATAATGTGAAATAATGATTTTGAAAACCCCTGTTGATAGAATCTGCTAATGCACTATTTTAAGATCTGTATAGGCCTACGGATATTAGTTACTCTCGCACTGCCGCTGATGCTATTTAAGTTTTAATGGATATAGTAATTTACTAACTAATCATTTATGTTTTTGAAATGTAAATGCAAAAACAACTAGGCCTATTAAAAACCCCATAAAACTGGGTAGGCTATATCGACAGAGCGAGTGGATGTTTATGGTTACCTCTCACGCAAAGGCCATGTCTGTTCGTGAGTGTACATTTAGCGCTTTCTGATAACTTGTAACTTTTATTATTTGCATGGGTATCTGAAAATGTAAGAGGTTATGACTCAAATAACACAGCAAGTTCATACATATATGCCAATGCAATGCTGAAAATGAATATGCCTTCTCATTCTGAAACGGAAAGTAACATTAGATATATGCATAACCGGTCGTGCTTAAATCTGAAAGAAATCGGTTTTAAAAAAAACTGCCGCTGTCATGGGTACGCAGAGGTAGCCTACGCAAATTACGTAGGCTATTCCAAACGCAGGTTGCGTTAGAAACGTAGCTCTTGCTGTGTGTAACCAATTGGAATACATTCAAAGGGTCACATGATTCCCCCAAAACTCTCCCGTGTTCTGTCACTGCTTTGAAATGGTTATACTAAAAGGAATCCCGTCCATACTTACGCCTGAATTATTGTATGTTTTGGCGCAAATGGGCCATGGAGATGAACTTGGTAAGTCGTAAACGAAATCAGATCAATGTTTCTCTAAACCTTCTGAAGCCTGACGTTCTTGTGTCACGCACGTGATGTCTGGATGAATAGTCTATAAGACGATATACCTGTTTGGATAAATATATCCTGTCATGGGTTTATACAAGGTTAGATACGATTTAAAAACGCCACGGATAAATCCTAGTTCGTGCAGTAAAGCGGGAAGTGATATTGCTTTTGCAGCGCTCCGCAACTTGCGCTTTCATTTCGATCATCAACATGTCACCCAGAAAACTTTGTAGACTGTCTCTCATAAAAATGTCACATTTTTATTTCTATCTATCTATCTATCTATCTATCTATCTATCTATCTATCTATCTATCTATCTATCTATCTATCTATCTATCTATCTATCTATCTATAAACCATAAAAAAGTCACATTTTTATTATCTGTAAGCCAAAGCACATATCCGCATATTCGACTCCCGCTGATGTCCGGCTGTAGCACTGCGTGGATCTGGCTTGTCATATGAGCGCAGACATCAGGGCAATACAGTTATAAGAAATGAACTCCGTGTATGGATTGTCATGCATCACTTTTTTTTTTAGTTCTTGCAGACGCTAATTTTCCAGCCTCATCTATTTGTAAATGTGGTCCAGTGGAGATAAGAGCGGATGGTATGTTTATACTTTTACAAAATGTAGTAGGAATTTTTCATACAATAAAACTGTTAAAAATGATTACATGCTCTTTCATAGTTAAAAAAAAATATTAAAAAGATTTTGCACATTTCTTGTACTGTTTGAAAGAAATCTCACGCTAATTTGTATGGTTTTACAGAAGTAATGATAACTGACAATTTGATAAACTTATTATTGTAATTCCAGATCTACTCAGCCCAAAATAATTCTTAATATGCATTAGTTGAACAGCCAACTGACATTTTTGTCACTGATAGCTTTGCATTTAGTTGTTTAATCAAGTATGTGGTTTTACTTTTTAAGGTGTAGGTATACCAGAACTTCTGAAGGCAATACTGAAGCTTTTTCCTCTTGATACCTATGAGGATTCGGTGGGTGATAACATTTGCACCATTCTCTGGCATCTTTTATTTTTTTAATGGCTCAACCACAAATTTACACTCTGTTTGTTCATGTATGTAACTTATCATAATTGTAGGTGGTGTCTGTCACTGAATAAGGTCTGATTTGTTAGGCAGCTGTCATGGACCTTGTGCAGAGTGACAAATTAAAGGGGCTGAAAGTGCCGGTATGGGACCAGTACTCTGACCTCCTGAAACAAGCAGGATCAGATGTAAGCTATTATATCCATAAAAGGTCATAACTCATATGATGAGGACTATTCATCACTGCTGAAATTAAATTTGACCAACCTAGTTTTACAAAGGGAATAGAAATCATTTGTCCAGGACGTAAAATATTATCTTAATAATATTTCACTTCAAATTTACTTCAGATAAAAAATAGATAGATCTATCTATCTATCTATCTATCTATCTATAAACCATACACTAATTATCACATTAACAAACAGTCTTAATTTTTTTCTTTCAGGGTAACCTCAAGTTTGTTGAGCGTTTTGCATTTTATGAGCGTGCTAAGAAGGCATTTGCTGTAGTGGCAACTGGGTGAGCATTTTTATTTATGATCTATGGTGGATCTTTTTAACTATTAAAATATCTTATATTTATATTTAAGAAATAATAATAATAATAGATGATCTTTAAATCTGTCTGACAGGGAGACTGCACTGTATGGAAATCTCATAATCAAGAAAGGTGTCATTCCTCCTGGTGAACAACGCTAAAGAATGCTGCTTAGTACAGTTTAGTAGAGTTATTACACCAACATTCCTATAGATAAGGCATATACAAAATAGCTTTATAAAAGAAAGATTGTATATATAAAAATATTTGTTATTAATTTAATGCCATCCGTTTAGATTTTGATTACAAAAATTACTGTTCATAATTTTTCAAAAAGTTCAAAGAATTTTCTGTTCATATTTTCTGTAGTGTGATGCAAAATAAGTAATAAGACAATTTCTCTTATAAATAGATTAGAGAAAATCATACAATAAAATACAATTTGAAAATGCATTTCAACTGTATCAAATGTATTTAGTTTTTTTTTTATGAAAGCTTTGTGAAATGAAAGTCAGCTCTGTTTAACATTTAAACATTTGATCTTAAAGTTCAAATATACCTGGTCAAATGTAGCTTTTCCTGGGCAACAGGTGTGAAGCTCAATCCCCACCTGCAGCATTTCATTTTATTGCCCACTGTTCCTTGAATTAACAGCTGAACTGAGCTCTGTGAATGTTTTCTCGTTAGGAATATGGAAATGTAAAATGTTTGCTTTTCTTATACTTTGCCTTAATAAATACTTTCAACTTTTTTTTCTTTTTTTTTAAAATTATTTTATTTAAAAATGTATTTCATTTACTCATTTATTTTAAAATGATTCAAAAAACAGTAAGCGATCCATATGGCTTATTAATTATGGTCACTGTCTTCTTGGTATTGATGAATTGCTAAACAGACATACAATAAACTTTCTTTTTCTATGTTCAATATTAGCAATATTAAAAAGAAACCAGGTTAAAACACATTTCAAGACTTAAAAAAAATAGAGAGCATTTAAATATGCATAATGAATTAACATCCAGTTTTAAAATCATTTAGACATGATATGACTTATTCTATCATTGCTTATGATAAAGGTCATCCAGGTCTATCTCTGGCTCTGTGTGCACCCTTTTGGGGCGAAAGGGGAATATATTCATCGGAAGAGCCTGCTGGTCAGACTGATGTCCTTTAACATCTGCGTGGTACAGGTCGTCTTTGTCCACTTCAGGGCTTGAGTACATGGGCCTTACATTACCTCTAATGACATCCTTCTCCAGTGACATGCCATGGTATAGATCATCTCTATCTTCTTCTGGTTTGTCAGACATCCGTACCGAATTGTGTTCCAGTAGCTGAAAGTTTTCAGGCTGTTTTGCATCAGCTGGATGTTTTATGCCAAAGGAGTGGTAGAGAGCATCTTTATCCTCTTCAGGTCTGTCGTATTTCTGCTGTATTTCTTCTTTTACGGCTTTCCAAATCAACATGTTGGGATTGATGTCAAAATCTGTAATGTGCATGTCCTGTGGTGGCTCCACCTCCTTCATTCCCAGGATCATCTTCTTATTGGGATGATCAAAACTACAATGGAAAACAAATATCTAATTTCAATGATTTGTAAAAAAAAAAAAAAAAAAAAAAATTTCAGATTTTATATATACCTAGAATATGTACATACCCTTTACAGTGTGCAGAAGGCAAGACAATACTTACACTATAGTGTTCTGAACTGCATTGCCCAACACTTTTTCCTGCAGGACAAATGTAAAAGTAAATTTTTAATTTATACATTTTTTATATGTAAAAGCAACAAGTCAAACATTAGCATATGGATTATTTAAAAAAATCATTTTAAGTAATTGAATTAAATGATGAAAGGGTGCTGCTTAATCAGAAATCACAGATTTATATATTAGAAAGTTCATTAAAATTAATATTAAATTCTTTACATCCTTTTCATCTTGCTCAAAATGGCAAGAAGGGTCAGGGCAGCAGTCCTTGTAAAAAACAGTTGTAATTAAAAGCGACTATAGCCATTGTTTATTTTTTTTCTTTTGTAACTTAAGACAGTCAAAATATTTTGCTGTAAATTAAGAGTGTTCATATTAGAAGTGAAACCTACCCTGGGCCTGTATGGCTTGGCTGAAGTGCTAAACAGCAGCACTGATAGGCAGACTAGAACAGAAAACCTTTAATGTGGGAAACAAAACATGAGTGTTGAAGCTCATACTTTTAGATTAAAGAAAACAAATATCCATATATAACAGTGAAGCTCATTGAAACTCACCTGATCATAGTGGTTCCTTATACAGTGACAATCACAACGAAATATGAAAGGCGTTTTACATGGAGCTGATGATAACCATCTTACCTGTAATAAAGATCAAAGTTCAGCAATAAACTGACTTTGGGCCTGAACTCAGTGCAAGGAAATCTGATGTATAATTTTTATTATACGTAATAAAATTATATTTTTTTTACCATGCGACTTATCTCATGGCTGTATTCGATCAAAAGGGTGCTTCTACTAAATACTGAGCAAAGGGTCTGAATACTTAGGACCATGTGATATTTCAGTTTTTCTTTTTTAATAAATCTGCATTAATGTCAACAATTCTGTGTTTTTCTGTCAATATGGGGTGCTGTGTGTACATTAATGAGGAAAAAAAATAACTTAAATGATTTTAGCAAATGGCTGCAATATAACAAAGAGTGAAAAATTTAAGGGGGTCTGAATACTTTCCGTACCCACTGTATATAGGCCTATATATACGTATTATTATTATTTTCCTTTTTTTCATTGATATAATGGTCTTTTCCCAGGCAGTTAATATATGTAATTAAAATAAACACGATGCAGCAGGCAACACTGCGTTTATAGATCACCCGATTATTAAAATAATTTGGTTTTTTTTATGCACTTCATGCCCAACACTAAAATTATTTAATCTTTATCATGATAAAGGAAGCAAGACACTCCTTACCTTTCAACATAAGAGTCGAAAGTACAGTACAATTGAAAACAGATAATCATTCGCTGTTATCTGACCTACAGTAAAGTATCGAAGATTAATAATGCAGATGACTGTGGGAAAGGCTAGGAAATCAGCCTTTGGACTCAATTCGAGAGGTATTGCAGACTACCCTTGTTTCATGTTAAAAATATGGAAACATTATGATAAGTATCGAATATTTAATAAAGTAACTGTGATTTAATAGTAACAACTAATTAGGAATAACGTAAAACCTGTAGGCTACTATTTTTTATTCAACACGAAAATCGTAACGTTTTGGTTTTAAGGATGTTTGAGACAGACATCCGACAACTAAAGGCGAATGAATGCAGTATAGGGTCAGGTTTGGGTTGAGGATTAAGGATTAAAGGGTAGTTAGACTTCGGGATTCTGCCTGGGCTCCAGCCACCCAAGTGGTGCTCTTTTCCCAAGCATCAAATAAAAACACAACCCTGCAGTCACGGGGTCACACAATGCACAAGATGCACAAGAGCTCCTGAAATTGTATCTCTCATGTCTATGTCGATTTATGTGCAAACTATAAACTATCTGTAACAGGTAACTAAAAGTAACTATTTTTAAAGCACAAGCTGTTGAAGATGGACTTTTGTTTGTGGAGTGAAATTGCAGCTGATTTGCAAATTAGCTTAAAGAAAAAGAAATCACTCGATGTGAATGTTATGATGAACTGCAAAATAATTCATGTCCAGCTTCAACACTTTAAAAGTGGAAATTATATTTTGTGATGCATTTCATTCTATTCACTTTACAAATTAGTTTATAGATAATTTTTTGCATATTAACATTAACATTTTATAATCCTTTGGTGGCAGCAACCAATAAATAAAGCCTCTGAGACATTGAATTGAGATGGTTCACGTTCAAAAAAACTGCTGCATGATAGGCCGCACACCATCATGTTTGTTCAGAAAGCCCCTTTTGTAAATGCGATTGCCCGTGGTGACTAACGGCACCCATGCAGACACTCTCATCTCCCACGGAACTGAGTCAAAAATCTGTGCAGCATGAGACTGAGGGCAGACGAGCGCTCTGTGATCTTAATGCCTAGTGCTTGGCCTCATTATTGGGTTTAATGCAGGATCAAGTGCGAGATGATGTTTACTCACGACTCGAGTGCAGACAACTTGAGTCACGGTCTCACTCTCACCTGGAAGGCTGTTTCAAAAGGCTCTCGGCACAGGAAATGTGGCACCTGAGTTCCTTGCATGAGGAATTTATTCCAGTCAGTGTATTAACAAAGCCTTCAAGGCATCTCTGTAGAAAACATTCTCCTTTTCTCACCACTGTGCATACCTGTAATTAGACAGATTGTGATTTTAATACAGCTGAAGCCTGTGGGGCCCCACACAGTGCTTTGATGCTTGTTTCACAGCCATAATACTCAAGTAGTTAAAACAAAGAACGATCAAACCTGCTTGGTTAATGAATACAAATTATGGCATTATCTCTGGAGTTACATAGTCTTGTGGACTGTGTTATGATGTCTGTTTGTTGTTCTAAATGAATGAAGATGTGTTTTGTGACAGTATATATGCTCCCCTCACAAACCATGACTAAAGAGAACACGCTTGCTTATTTGATAACTTTATGAAGCAGACTTATGCTGAAAAAAACACAGGAAACATAGAAGTAAAACATAAGCGCAATTTAGCGGAATCTGAGAGGATAATGTGTAAATCAACTGAATGTCTGACATGTCTTTTTTAAACAAATCTATTTTAAACAATGGATTATTTGTTTAGAGAGAATTCCCATTTCAAATATTCAGTGCACATAAAGAAACATGCTGAAAAACACCACATTAAACTAGACAAGTTTATGGGATATAATTTGTAAGTTGAAATGTATTAAAGTATGAATATAAATATACACACACACACACACACATGTATGCATGTGTGTGTGTGTGTGTGTGGTAAAGACTTTACAATAAGGTTCCATTAGTTAATGTTAGTTAATGTATTAACTAACATGAATAAACAATGAACAATACATTTATTACAGTAGCTATTAATCTTTGTTAATGTTAGTTAATTTTAATTCACAGTGCATTAACTAATATTAACAAGCACAACTTTTGATTTTAAAAATGCATTAGTAAATGTTGAAATGCTGTAGAAGTATTGTTCATGCTTACTTCATGTTAACTAAAGTAGTTAATTAATGTTGCTTATTTGATAACTTTATGAAGCAGACTTATGCTGAAAAAAACACAGGAAACATAGAAGTAAAACATAAGCGCAATTTAGCGGAATCTGAGAGGATAATGTGTAAATCAACTGAATGTCTGACATGTCTTTTTTAAACAAATCTATTTTAAACAATGGATTATTTGTTTAGAGAGAATTCCCATTTCAAATATTCAGTGCACATAAAGAAACATGCTGAAAAACACCACATTAAACTAGACAAGTTTATGGGATATAATTTGTAAGTTGAAATGTATTAAAGTATGAATATAAATATACACACACACACACACACATGTATGCATGTGTGTGTGTGTGTGTGTGGTAAAGACTTTACAATAAGGTTCCATTAGTTAATGTTAGTTAATGTATTAACTAACATGAATAAACAATGAACAATACATTTATTACAGTAGCTATTAATCTTTGTTAATGTTAGTTAATTTTAATTCACAGTGCATTAACTAATATTAACAAGCACAACTTTTGATTTTAAAAATGCATTAGTAAATGTTGAAATGCTGTAGAAGTATTGTTCATGCTTACTTCATGTTAACTAAAGTAGTTAATTAATGTTAACTAATTAACCTTATTGTAAAGTGTTACATATATATATATGTAACACTTATATATATGTGTTATATATATATATATACACACACACACACACACACACACACATATATATATATATATATATATATATATATATATATATATATATATGCAACCTGATTCTATAAAAGTGCTGTTGTTGCCATGGATTTTAAATAAGATATTTAAATGCAGTAATACACAAATGGTAAGTCTTTAGCTTTTGTCATTTTATACGGGGTATTTTCTTGAAGAATTCATGTTTTTAAATGGAGTTGCTGTAGCTTTTTTAAGGTTATGAGGGTTATTATTTTAAGGTTATGAGGGTTATCAGATATCTTAATGATTACTGAAAATAAGCAATATATCCTTAGAGTTATTACTCTAAATCTGTTTATCAGAATAATATTTTGTTTGTGTGTGTGTGATCACCTTTTTTAAAATTACAAACTAGGTTTTTTTCCCAAGGTGGAAAAATTGAGTTCTGTACCTTTTCATAATCACAATATCATCATTAAATGGAGTTAAAAAACATTAAATTAGCTAAATCGGTTTGTTTCATTGTTTGCAAGAGGGACTCAAAAAACCCTTACGTTTATTAGTAAACAATTTATCCAAAACTAAGCACAGCTAATCTCTAGCTTTCATCATTGTAATGGGAAGAACAGTAATTGGCTACTTTGTTTGACCTACTTCAGAGCACAGATATTGTCATTAGTCATAGACCAAATCCTTTAAAGACATCCTGTCAAGTAAAAAAGGGGGCGTTCAATCTCGTTACACAAAAATGCTGTTTTTGGTTCAGTTTATCTTTGCAACTGATTTTTATATATTTTTTTACCCAGAAGTCAAGTACAATGTGATGTTATGTTCTTGTAAATATTGTAGGTAATTCATAGTCTGCTAACTCTACAGATCATTTTATAATTTTTCTTATTTTAAAAAGAAAGAGTGAAGCACAATGTTTCTTAATATGTTTCTTAAAAGGCCTCTGTTGTCAAAGAGTGTAAATTATCTTGCATTTCAAAATATTGTCTATAAATACATTTAAAACAATAATAAATTATTGTCAATTTACTTTTAATTAATACTAGGGTTCCCAAATTTTGTCTTCTGTTCTTGTGCACTGTGAGTCCACTAATTTATCTTAATAATAGAATAAACTCAGGAACTATATATATAACCTAAAATAACATTTTGTGCAAAGGGGCATGAATAGTAATTTCTGGTCCTGTCAGAAATGTGCTACATGCTGCTGATGAACAGCCACACCCAGCCAAGCTGGATTTAATTAAATTGACACTGCTGTGCCTTTTCTCTCCATCAGCCGCACAGTTGCTGAGTGACGGACTGTAGGAGCTAATGGCCCACGGCATGGAACTAAATTAAGTGCTGCAAAGTATTTATTGGGGCCAGTTATGTGGACCTTGTGCTTGATCAAGCACCTTCTCTTGTTGCCAAGGTAATCAGGGTTTGTATATAGAAACATTTCGGGAGAGAAAAGCTCTAGAGTGGTTGTCTAAAGATCAAAGATGAGACTTGGTAAACAAAAACTTAGAATAATCTGCAGCATCTTATGATCAATAAAACATGAATGTGCCTCATTAAGACAACAGCTCATCATGCCCACTGAAACTTCATTTAATTGAATGTCAAATATCAAAGAACATGTGAGACACATTGCTGACCTTGCATATAGACACTTGTAAATCCAAGTCTCATAAATGTTTATGTACTCACTGTTACATAAACCTGTATTGAACAGTTGGTGGGTAGCCGTCACAGGCACAGCTAAAATCAATGCAAACTTATTTTCTTGACCCCTCTGCCATAAATGAAGAGCATTCGCTGAAATGCAAAAACATCCAAACATTCAATAGCTACTCAAAAGCTCAAATATTAGATTATCTGGTATACCGTTTAGAAAATGCTTTGTGTGTGTTTAGACAGAGCTCTTCAGAAGTGCCTAATGCAACAAATTTACTACTAAGAACCAGCTGATTTATTAATCAACACGACACTTGCGAAACCCTTAACCACAGATGTCAGCAACATCATCACTGCCATATTTCTATACCCCAAACACCCACACAAACCATATGCCTTGTAGACATGATGAGATATCAAATCTAAATGAAATATCTTGATTTAACAGCAGCACAGACATGCATTTTTGTCTCATAACCTTCAAGGGCCGACTAGATATGATCTCATTTACTCATAAAATGTAAACCTGGATTTATTTATCTTGGGCCGGGTCCAAACTCCCACTGTGTATGTTCTTCTTTGAGTCTCTCCTGGAATGTTCCAGAACTCTGCACTGCTCAGTCACTGCGGCTAACAGAGAAACACGAGTTCTGTGTGAAACTCTGCCCGTGCTCACCGTCGCCTATATAGAGCGCTGCAGTACATGTCGAAACTATACATTTTATATGGCACACAACACTGTGATTGGTTTTTACTATCATTGTGGATGTTCAAATAAAGCAGAGTTAACTGCAGTATGGCAATAATACACCTTTTGTTGCTGTAGGTGTCAGAGATATATTAAAATTACTGAGAGCTAAACATACTCAGTGTGTTTACAGTGGTATTCCTTTTCATATTCTGTAAACCCTAATTTTAAGCTTGGCCTGGCACAAAAATATATGCAAAGACAAGTTTACATTTTCACTAAATCTGTGGAAACAGTGAAAACAGTGAAAACAAGCTGATTGATTTATTTTATCTGGCTCAACATTAGCAGTTGAACACTATTTGTTTTAGTTGGTCAAAGAGCAGTCTGTGGCATTGGACTGAGACAAGTATGTTACCTACATTCCTTCATGGATGTAACCCTTGCAAAATTGCTCGCCACACTTTAGGAGTCAATGTGTTACCCAAATGTGTCTGCCTCTGTTCAGCATCTCACCAATTAATGTGGACGACTATTATGACATGTCACTGTAAATCTGTGAAACCACAGATTGTATTGAATTGTCAAAGCCAAATATACTTTGGGTACATTAAGGGCTAAGTGGCAGAAAATGCTTACTAGTTCTAAAGGACTTAGTTCATGCCAGATTTGATTGGGTTTGATTACTCAGCATTCATAACTTAGAATCCCCTAATTTTCAGTCCAGCAGATGACGGTGCATTTGAACACTTACTGACACACTTTTTCTGCATATTCTTTATAGATTACTGATATCTTCATTAGTAACATTTTATTTGACCTTTATTATATTCTAAACAAATCACTGTTACTGTTTACAGCAAATGCATGTTAATGAATTTATAGCTGCAACAAAGTTACATTATAGCTGCAAAAAAAATTGTTTGGTGTAATTTAGAGATTTATATATTGCATTAAAAACAAAAAAAAGTAAATGTTTCCTCTTTTTTTGTTTCAAAGAAAATGTTCAGTAAAGGAAAACATAAATATTAGAATTTTTTTAAATACTTTTTATAGTGGTGCTAGTGAAAATGCTAGTTTTTAGGTTTAGTAAAAATCTGCTAACGGGCCGAACATTCTCATTTACTTAAGGAAGGCAAACTAACAAGTAATGTCTCTAATTCTGAAAGGCAAAATGAAAGAGCAATTGCTTTGAATAATCAGACATCAGTTGCAATCTGAAAATCTTTACAAATCACATTGGCTGGAGGTACACCTTTGCGTTTATGAAAGGGGAAGTTGTTTGGAAGTCGTTCAAAAGTTTTGTGACTGCAAATGAAAAACAGTAGCAGACATGAACACCACTAACTTCCTCCTCTGAACGAAGGATGGCTCCATGTCGTCTGCTTCTACTGTATGAAGGTTTGCCTATATTGGATCCATGTGTGTCAGTTTTCCCTTAGAGGCTTGGGAGACTCCACGTTCTAAACATGCTGCCACCCAGAGGACATGTACATCTACTTGTATTGCAAAAATGGGTGGTAGAATTTGCTCAAAAGTGAAGCACTCTAACCGATGATGAGGTATTCATATTGAAACCTGAAGAGAGAGAAAAAAACACTTTTCATTTGGACAAAAACTCAACATTTATATGGCAGATCAAAGTACTGACTGATTGAAGAGACACATGATGAAACTGATATGAAGAAAAACTGTATCCAAAAACAATATCCATAAAAAGTTCAAAAATTCTTAACAAACATGTCAAAATAGATTATTTTACTGGATGTATATAATGGCCTTATGAATACACTGAAAGAATTATGTGCGTAAAATTACAAACTAGTTTTTTTCCAAGGTGGAAAAATTGAGTTCTGTACCTTTTCATAATCACAATATCATCATTAAGTGGATTTAAAAAAACATTAAATTATTTGTTTCATTGTTTGCAAGAGGGACTCAAAAAACCCTTATGTTTATTAGTAAACAATTTATCCAAAACTAAGCATAGCTAATCTCTAGCTTTCATCATTGTAATGGGAAGAACCGTAATTGGCTACTTTGTTTGACCTACTTCAGAGCACAGATATTGTCATTAGTCATAGACCAAATCCTTTAAAGACATCCTGTCATTACGCTGAAGCTAATATGATAATGGTACAAATGAATTATAAAAGAGCAGAGTTGGTTTTCATTAGCATTCGGCTCTTAGTGAATAGCTGGGGCACAATGCTTTAATTTAAACCATGCGTGCTTTCATTTAAACCGTGGCGAAAATGAGTGCCAGCTCAGTTTGGATAAGGCCATTTCTGGTGAATCGCAGGCAGGGGATCGCAGTTGGATTTTGATTTCTGTTATGTTAGAGTAATTATCAGAATACTCCGAGCCAGCCTGAGCATTACATAAATCACACAGGGTAAAATTTAAACAAATAGCCACAATTAGTGGAAAATCAAGCTGTTGTGATGAATTAGGTGTAGCATGTTTATACTTACTAAAAACTAACTAAGTTAAGTTGAGTTGCCGATCAGAACAGAGCGATTCATTTGGATTCTGTCCTATCTGCATCTGCTCTGAAAAACATGATGGTTGGTTAGTACATTTCAGTTTTTCAAAAAACAGTAGTGATTTTGTCATAACCAGAGTCCTTTTTTCCGAACATATTTAACAATATCTTCACTTGCCGTGTTTTCTTGAGAATAATCGCCATGCCGTGAGTGTGGTGTAAAACTAGTGTTTTAAATCATGAAAAGGAACAATAAAGAGTAAAGTGACTCGAGAGCTGTCAGCAAATAATGACTGCTGGCAACGAAGCATGACACACTCACACTCGCACTGGCATAGGTATGGCGTCCAGTGTGTGCCAAGAATAAATTATCTGTCTGTAACTATTTAAAGGCAGTATTATGGTGTGATTTATGCACAGAAAACTGCATTGTGGGCTCGAACATTTTCCAAGTGCTGCAGCTTGCAGCAATTTAAATTATATGGGGGGAAAACCACCAAAACGACTGTTTGACTGTGGTCCCATATTGAAATTGATATATTTATATGGATTAATTTGGCTCAAAGGAGTAGTTATAAATGTTTTAACCTATTTAGGGACTGCAACGGTCCTTCACAGTAAACATTTCACAAATTCTATACATGTGGAGTTCATGGTCCATGGATGGCATAATTGACACAGAATAAATGCTTTGATTTGTTTCAACAGCATTAATAAGCTTATTCTTTTTTCATTAACACTGCAAATTGCTGAATGTTGTATGAAATACAGCATGTGTGTATATATCCTAAAGGCCAAATTTAACAACCTTCTGTTTCTTCAGTTGAATTGATGTGCAATTTTCTCATAAAAGTACACATACCATGTGATGTAGACTTAATCACATGGCCTATACATAAAGGTCACTTTTTCTTAAACTGATAATTCACACATTTAATGGCATATGATGACTGATAAACTGTCAACAAAGTAACAAATGGGTCCTTGAATAGGTTAATTCAGCCCTCTATGGAAATTGTGAATTCACAGCTTGAAAAAAATAATTGATTTTACATTTTACATAAATTTAGGACTAAACTAATTTTTCAACAAAATAAAAATCTACATCTGACCTTTGACCTTTTTAGAGTTCTGCCATTTATAACTGACGTTGTTCCATTCGGGTAAATTATTTTTGGCAAATTGGCTGAAACTTCACACACAATCAAATTCTTTTTCACTATCTGAAGTGATGTGAAAATGTCTTATTGTTTCAAAACAAAACCATAAAAATCTTTCTTAACATTCAAATTCTTCTTGTGCTGCTATATTTGATTTGGAACTCACATTTGAAAATGTCTAAAGCATGACACAAATTCAGAGGCAATATCGCTGCCTGGAAACCATGTGTTATGTTTCAAAAACATCAACAAAATACTTTAACATTGTGTTTCATCATGGAATTCCAAATCAGTTATCGTGGCACAAATGAAAATCACTTAGAGTATTCCTGCTCATCAATATAGAGCATCCTTGCTCATTAGAGTATCCCTGCTCATCAATATAGTAATGCCAATAGACACTGGCATCTTTCCTAATCTATGGTTATTGTATGGATCACATCTTTCGAACTGACATACAGTCATGGCCAAAAGTTTTGGCAGTGACATACATTTTGTGTTTTGCAAAGTTTGCTGCTTAAGCTGTTGTGGTGTTCATTCACATTGTTTCTAGATTATTGTGTAGAGTGATCCGATACATTTGAAATAATTGCTAAAGGCTTCATTGCCCAAAAAATTAGCTTTTCACAAAAAAATTAAAATAAAATAAATAAATGTTTTTGATCCTGACACAAAATGACCTGCTAACATTAATTGACTAATCATATCAGCAGCACATGTGAAAGTGTGAATGAGTACTAGTCAGGTAAAATCACTATCATACTAATATTTGGTGATGATCCATGCATTTTCCAGCATGATGGAGCACCATGTCACGAAGCAAGAGTGATAAAGAAGTGGCTTGAAGATCATTACATTGAAATTTTGGATCCGTGGTCAGGCAACTCCCCGGATCTCAATCCCATAGAGAACCTGTGGTCAGTCCTCAAAAGGCGAGTGGACAAGCAGAAGCCCACAAATTGTGATCAACTCCAAGAACTAATTAGGCAAGATTGGATCACCATCAGTCAAGATTAGGCTCAGAAGCTGATATCCAGCATGCCAGAGCGAATTGCAGAGGTTATGAAGAACAAGGGTAAACACTGTAAATATTGACTCATTATATTTTTTGCTAATAAAAGCCATTAAATATATTATTTATTTTTTCATTATACCATAGAAACATGTGGAAGAATAATATTGAAGCAGCAAACTTTGAAAAACACAAAATTTATGTCACTGCCAAAACTTTTGGCCATGACTGTAGGATAATGTACCCAAATGCCTGATTTCCACAGCAACCTACAGTATGACTTATATTCCTAGTCACTGCCCTCACCCTCACTGCTTCTATTCTCAATGAACAACTTCTTTTATTATTACAATTATATTTTCTCATTTTCTGATGCTCTACTATCACTACCATCCATACTTTCTGATTTGTCTCTCCATCTTCCAAAAAATGTACAAACATCAACCTAAAAGCCATTATACTGCCTGCCAGTGCTGGTCAATAGTGTCAGCTATACACAAAATATATATCCCATAAAAGGACTTTGTCATTTATATATGACACACAGATTTTTTTTGTCTTTGAGTTAATGCTTTTCTAAAATGTGCATTAAAAATAACTAAAAACTTTAGAAAACACATTTGGATGTATAATTATATTTAAATTGAATTGTTATGTATTTTATAGTCTAAAATGAGCTAACATATGGTGCCTTGAGAGCATGTGACCTAACATGCCAAAAATGTGAAGCACATGACAAATAGGTTTTCATTTTACTGGTTGAAGGGGATGTCATATGACATTACTAAAAATTAAATTTTAACATTATTATTGTATTTTAAATGTAATTTTCTTAGCGTCATTTATAAATGATGATGTCCCATAGAGGGTTAGGATAACTGGGCCATTCTTCCCAGTCATCTCAATGGTAAAAAGTGTCCCAAATTCCCTGAATTCACCCTATGTGTTTACTGAATTTTTCTTACAGATGAAAGGAGATTTAAAAACACGCAATACATAAATATGTCAGTCCTGCTTAAAGAAGCAAACTCAGACCCCTTATAGGAGTGGGCATTTTTGGCAATTTTTCATTTCGATCATGGATAGGTTTCAAAAACGAGTAAACGAGCCCCGTTCATACTGCCAGCGACTTTTTCGCTGTATGTCGCTAGACTCCGTGCTGTGAAGACGCTTGTGGGCGTTCCTACTGCTGTAGCTCTAATGTTATTGGTAGACTACACGTCTGGACATATCTGGACATATAAAATGCAATCACAAACTGTATATTGCCGGTAAAACTAAGATATCATTCTATTATGACTAGAAATTAGACTTAAAAGAAATAAAAGTACCATTCTGCTGTTGGAGAGTGTTGTTATATAAACTACAGCAGTGCTCGTGCATTAAATCATTAACCGGTGCTAAACTGCTCACTGCATCATGTAATTAACAACTCGAACCATCAATGTATGATTCAAATTCACTTAGACAGCCAACGGTTTCTTTTATGTGGTTACAGTAAAATCATATAAAACAGTGAAATCGCTCAAGAAATCTGTCCCGTCTTGCCTGCACTCGAGACGGTGACGTGTGAGCGCCACTGACAGATTCTTCACTCCTATTGTTCATCCGCCGGGCGCGCCATTCTCGACCCCGCTGCCTCTGCTCACTCTAGCTCGGCCTCAGCTCACGCTAAGCCGTGGCTTCCACTCATGCTAGGCTGCCGTGTTTTTCATTGTGAAAGCGAAACTACTTTGTTTGGTCTTCCAAAAGAGGACACGACTACAAATCAGTGGTTAAGTTGTATTTACAACACTGTTCCAGAACAGTTTAACCCAAATATTCAGATGTGTGCAGCACATTTTATGGAGGACCGTTTCCTGATCCTGGGAGAGTAGACTACAATGCTGGCAGTTCTGACATTTAAAGGATATGCCACTGATGATTCAAACGCAAGTTTTGGGCAGTGTAGAGTAGCACTTGTTGTTTGTCATTTTGAGATTGAGATTTTCATTATCTCCATGACGACCATGCCCCGCCCCCCGCACACTGTCAGCGACACACAGCGACAAAGCGGCATGCTCCTATTTATTTTCAATGGAGAGCTGGCGACTTCCGGCGACACGAGCGACC
>NW_015505640.1:359657-378461 GCF_001515645.1 Sinocyclocheilus grahami | reverse complement strand
ACCAGGATCAGGAAACAGTCCTCCATAAAATGTGCTGCACACAAACGGCGGGCTAGAGTGAGTGGTGGCCGGCGGCTAGAGTGAGCGGAAAAGGAAAAATTGAAATCGCATCATATGACCCCTTTAATAAATGTTGATATCCCAACGCATCCTATATTAGATTAATCAGATGTAGCTATTAACCAATCAGGAGAAAAAAAAAATTCCATCATTGTTCACATGATCGATCGTCGCTGTCACGTTGCACATAACCCCTTAAAGGAATAGCTCGCATAAAAATGAAAAATTGCTTAAAATTTACTCACATTCAGACCATCCACGATGTAGATGAGTTTGTTTTTTCTTCAGAACAGATTTGGAGAAATTTTGCATCATATGACTCTGCAGTAAATGGGTGACATCGAATGAGAGTTAAAACTAACTTGTTTATTACAAACACACAGCTTCCCGTTAATTGGTGGACTGGAGTTTGGTGGATTACTTATGGATTATTGTGATGTTTTTATCAACCGTTTGGACTCTCATTCTGACTGCACCCATTCACTGCAGAAGATCCATTGGGGAACATGATGCATGATGAAGTGATGCAATGCTAAATTTCTCCAAATCTGTTCCCAATAAGAAACAAACTCATCTAGGCTACATCTTGAGTGAGTACATTTTCAGCTAATTTTCATTTCTGGGGAAGATATTCTTTTATATTTTCCCCACACGTTTATCAAAATTCATGTAAACAGCTCTCAGACCCCTGAAATGAATCAAGTGTGAAAACACTCTAAAATATGCATTCTCTCTCAAGGATGTGGCCACAATGTTGGACGAGTTGTTTAACCTCTGTGATCTCCACCTAAGGTTTCCCATTGTAACAAATACCAAATGAGAGTCATTCATTCATTAATTTATTTATTGATAGAGGTGACCTCTGTTCTTCAGAGTTTAGATTACTTTGAATAAGTTCCATCAATAGCATAACAGACCTTGTACTTATCCACTTAACTAAATGTTTGTTGGAGTCTTTTGTTTTGAAAACATTCTGTAATTTTTTATTGGGTCATAAGTACTGTAGAGGAGCTACTTTTTCAACGACACCATTATTAGCCGAAGTGTAGCTACCGTTTTTAATGCCAGGGCTAAGGGAATAATCAAATGTGCTCACTTTGACGGCATCTTTCATCCAAAAAAGCATTTCCTCTTTTTCTCACTCTCATATGTTGCCCTGAAAAGTCTGAGTCATTTAGCAAATCAGTTCATCTCAAGCTGTCCTCTCATATATGTAACATTACGAAGTAAGCAATGAGCAGATCAAAAATTATTCAGCGTCCCTGTGCTTGTTTTTCTTCTCGATGAGGGTGTTGTATTATTTAGTATAAATAAACCTGTTTAAGTTTAATACTGACAGCCCTTTTTTGGTTTTTCATTACTTTAAAACCACTTGTTTTGTGCCAGAAAAAAATGTCTCTGATTAAATTAGAAATTATTGGACGGAATTATAATTATAAATATAACCATTTATATCCACCGTAAAGGGTTAGTTCACCCAAAAGTGAAAATTAGCCCATAAATTATTCACCCTCAAGTCATCCTAGGTGTATATGACTTTCTTCTTTCAGACGAATCCAGTCAGAGTTATATTAAAAATGGTCTTTGATCTTTCAAGCTGTTTAATGCCACTCAGCAGGTGTTGCATGCATCAGTCCAATAGAAGTTAAATGAAAAGCACTCATCCTTAAAAAAAAGTGTCTCACACGGCTCCGGGGGGTGAACAAAGGCCTCCTGTAGCGAATCGATGCATTTTTGTAAGAAAAATATTCATATTCAAAACGTAATAATCACTTTAATGTAGCTTGCGCCAACAGTTGTACATGGAAGCAGCTCCGGGAGCATGACGTATGAGTTCAGCGTTGTGCATGCGCCGGTGAGTCTCGTGAAAACCAACGTTTGTCAACAGGAGCAAAGGAAGCAAAGTTTCCTTACGTTAGCTAAGGAAAACCAGTCTCCTCTTGGCTTATATCGAAATCCTCCGACATTCTTCTTTACAAATCCTCGTTTTGTACTTCTAATAGGTGATGACCTATGTTGTTTTGATCTCTCCCCTGCGCTTCCATGTTTGTCACTTATGAGCGGCGCATGCGCAGTGCTGACCTCATACAACATCCGCCCGGAGCTGCTTCCATTAACCACTGTTGGCACAAGCTACATTAAAGTGATTTTTACGTTTTGAATATGGATATTTTTCTTACAAAAACACATAGATTTGCTACAGGAGGCCTTTGTTCACCCCCCAGAGCCGTGTGAGACACTTTTTTTATGGATGGGCGCTTTTTATTTAACTTCTTTTGGACTGATGCATGTAACGCCCACTGAGTGGCATTAAACAGTTTGAAAGATCAAAGACAATTTTTTATATAACTCCGACTGGATTCGCCTGAAGGAAGAAAGTCATATACACCTAGGATGACTTGAGGGTAAGTAATTTATGGGCTAATTTTCATTTTTGGGTGAACTAACCCTTTACGCAACTTCAATATAGTTTACTACTTTTTTGTTTGTTTGTAGATCGTAATGTAGCTAACTACTTTTTCAAAACAATACTTTAGCTTGACTACTTGAAATTACAATTTCCCTGAAGCTTGCCAAGTTTTAAAGTAGCTTCCCCAACACTAAATATTTTGTCATTTTTATTTGGTCATAAGAACTGTAGAGGATCTCATGAACTGGTTGCTTGACGTAGCCATGTGCTTATGAATATACTCCATAGAGAAAAGCTGGGAGGTTACAGTCATCGTCATCCACATACTATTTGGGTGTTGTATTTTCTTTACAACCAAGTTAAAGAATGCAATGGAAATGCATGCTTTGTTCTGTGGTAAACTGATAAGTACTGTCTTCAGTGTCAGCCAAGGCCGCAGTATATTTCCACATTTGCTAGGCATATGTGAGTAATTAGAAATAACTCATTTGGCAGACTGTCTGGTAATAGTGAGGAAATCGGTGTAATGTTTGGCTCACGGACCTCAGGGCCATACAATTATCATTTACAACGTGTTTGTTTTTTATACACAACTGCCATTTGCTAGATTCGTCTCATGTGATGGAAGGCTATCTCAATTTATTGCAACAACACCTTTTAATCTCTTTATGCTATATGGGCCTGTGGAAAAATGAGTTGTGCAAAGATTTATTTTTAACATGGTCTCAATATAAAATTTAATTCATATTATCTCTTCTCAAATTATTACTCATGAATAGAAAATAACAGAAAGCAGAAGTAAATACTCTTAGTAGTAGTCTTTTTAAAACAAATGACATTTTGAATTTTTCACTTACAGTTGAAATTGCCAGCTGGGGTGTTGCTGACATGTTAAAAAATGTAAGATATTCTCCGTTTTATTTGATTCTAATTTATGACTAATCATTGCTTGTTATCTTGACCACTTATCGGTTAACTTTATTATGCATATGCCAGAGTCATTATAATTGGTGATTCTTCTAGTTTCTTTCACTGTAATCCTCCAATTTAACTTCCACATAGAGGAAAAGACCTTCTCAGTTAAGTCAATAAGCAGTAATTAGCATAATTTGAAACCTTTCCACTATATAATAAATACATAAGAGATAGTTTAAACGGCATCTAAAAAATGCAGGAATTACAAGCCATTCACTCAGACCTCCATGGCTAACTGACGACAATATAAAACGTTCTTATGATGAATGGGTTGCAGTGTCTCTGCAATAAAGTCACATTTTATTATCATTTCAAAATATGCAGTGGGTGAACTTCACTCAGAAATAAGACAGCCCTTCATCCAGCTACTAGAAGATGAGTGTGTCTAGCTAACTGACAACACAAACCAGGACCAAGCAGCAGAATAAAATAAATGAATAACATCTGCCCATGAAAATGGCACTCATGTCATGAATGAAGCTTGTGCAATAGTTTCTCTAAGAAAGTCTCACAGAGTCTGTTCTAATTGTGTCCAACTGTTAGTTTCACTTGTGATTTACGGCAGATGTCCTTATCTTTACACACCCCTGACCGCGTATAAATAGGCTAGTAAGCCAAATAAAAACGAAAACTCGTGGTATTGATATACGCAAAAATTGACGCGTAGCATATGGCCTACACGCCAAAGTCCATTTTTGCGTATCAATACCACGAGGTTTCGTTTTTATTATTTTATTATAACCTCACAACATTTTTCAGTAGTGTCTTTCAGACCAACGAACAACCTTCTTTTCCCAACGACTAGCGCTGTAGCGCGACCAAACGCCACGCCAAAGTCCATTTTTGCGTATCAATACCACGAGGTTTCGTTTTTATTTGGCTTACTATTTATACGCACTTTCATGAGTTCGGTTTGAAATAAGTCACCTTCAGTCACAAAAACACGAATTTACCTTTCGAGTGATTCACATGGCTCTTTTGATCTGTCTGCTGCCAGATTGTGGGGTCAGAATAAAACTCTACTATATAGGCCAGTGTTCAAGAGCACTAACTTATTAAAAGTGCTGACGTTATAACCTCACAACATTTTTCAGTAGTGTCTTTCAGACCAACGAACAACCTTCTTTTCCCAACGACTAGCGCTGTAGCTCGACCAAACGCCACATCGCCGTTTTTAATGGCAGGCTCAGGGAATAATCAAAGGCGCCTACTCGACGGTCGTCTTTTTCTGTGAGTCCTTTTTCCTTTCTGCCTCTCATATGTCGACGTCGCGCTGAAACTTCTGAGTCATTTAGCGAATCGGTGCATCCCAACCAGTTCTCTTTATGTTACGTAACATGAAGAAGTCAATTCATTCTTGTGAATCGGCTCGCTCGCACGGTTCATAAGCAATGAACACATCAAAAAAAATATTCAGCGTCCCGTGCTTGTTTGACTGCTCGGTTAGAGTGTTGTATAGCCTATAGAACAAATGTAGCTACCTGATTAAGTTTGTGTCAGCCTTTTTTAGATTCTTCATTCACTTAAAACCATTCATTGCTTTTGTGCAAGAATACGGCTCTGATTAAATTATAAATGATTGTACATAATTACAATTACTGGAAGTATTTATCCACCTTATTTTTCACGTTAGAACGGCCGCGGCTATTTAAATGTAATGTGTAGAGGCCTATTTCTAGTTATTTTTAGCTGTACAAAACTGCGCTGCTTGAAACCGCAAACTGGTATTTTTTACCACATTATTTTAATGTATTGTCTTAATTATAAACACACTGGTTTGTAGTGCAAACAGTTTTAGCGTTTACTGCACTTTGATATTCTTCTCGTTATATAGCTGCTAATGAAAGTGTCGCACATTCACAGAAAACAGATTACTTCAGCGTTGATAAATAACGTGGGTAGAAAAAAAATTCAATTTTAAGTAACTTCAATGTTAACTACTTTTTTGTTTGTTTGTATCTTGTAGTGTAGCTAACTACTTTTTCAAAATATGGCTTGACTAGGTTGACTACTTGAAATGATTAGTTCGAACCTTCCAAGATTTAAAGTTGCTTCCCCAACACTGCTTACACCAGTATTGTTGGTTGTAAACTAAAACTCAACAGGTCTTTTACTGACATTCCTTTGCAAAACAAAGTAGCTAATATCCATCCATCTGTGTTTAGAGTGGACAGATATCGGTTCAAGCAAGACAACAGGCCCACATATTCTTTTGGATCTCATTTGCTTTGAGCTCCACAGGGGCAGTGGGAAAAAAGTGAAAGTGGAGGAGTTGTATTATCAGAGGCCCTAACTCATCTTTAGGGGAGCTCGAATCTGCCCATTGTCTGAGAAGAGGAGCGAGCCCCACACTGTGGCGCCGTGCATTTGAATGGCTGACATGGCAGAAAGCTGTCTGGGTCACAGAGTCACCTGGCACCAGCGGTAATGGCCGGCGAGGCAGGGCGATTGGGAGGGGTGGTTTTGAGGGTGTGCTACGTACAGCCGCTGCCGGGCATCGGGGCCATTATGGCGATGCTGAAATGCTCCCCTTCTCCATGATGACAGGCCAATCTTCCTCCAACAATACGGTGTAATTTGTGAGGGGACCTCACTGTGAGAGTGAGGATGGGTAATTAAGGGAAGAGAGGACAGTCAGGGACACACATAAGCCAACAGTGATGACAGCCATCAGCTGACTGCTGTATGGAGCCTTGTTATACGCTCCATCATCATGGAACTAAATGCTCCCTTGACCCGGCGATGAGCTTGGAGTGAAGCTCAGTGGCAGTGGAGAGGGGTGGGTTGCTGAGCCGGGCCGTTCGGAGCCTGTTCTTCTCGGGGGAGAGAGAGGAACCAGAGAGAACAGTATGGGGAGCATTGTCCCCCAGCTTTCTCGTACGTGGGAAAAGCCTTGGAGTTGTAAGACGGGAAGTTATTATGAGGCCTCGTTCAGACCCCCCTCCATTACTGTTACTGGCCAACAAAGCCAGCTCAGTCTCAGAGCCCAGCACTGACATGTTGTGGCTGAGCTCTCGCCACAGTCCTAACTGCTGAATTAGGAACATTCATTTGGCTATTAAGTCATGAATGGGATCTTCCCTCTACTGGCTCTTTAAATGTGAGGGCCTTTATGCTTTTCAGGGGAGTTTAGGCCCTATACTTAGGGGGAAATGATTGGCTCTATTGTGGACTGAGATAATCTCTCTTGTCACTTAACAGCTCAGACTGCAGTCAAAGAAATGGCACAAAAGTCCTATTTAATATAAAGGCCATCTCTAACACTAATACCCAGCTTGGTACCCATTTGTGTACTAAATGGGCATTAAGCTGCTTAAAACCAGAGTACAATATGACTTTAAGCAATGAGGGAAGTTACTGAGACTGGTCATACTGGCAGTGTGTTCATGGTTCTTGCAGTACGTCTAGTGTACATTTACATGTATTCATTTAGAAGGTGCTTTTATTCAAATCAGATTACAAATATGGAAGCAATTTATCATGAGAACCTCCAATATTTGCAGTAAACAATGGCAAGTTTCCACTATAAGTTAGATTGGTAAAGCTAGAGCAAAAGAGAGCAAAATATATATATATTTTATTTATCAAATATTTTATTCAGCAAGGATGCATTCAATTGATCAAAGGTGAGAGTAAAGACATGTTACAAAATATTTCTCTTTCAAATAAATGCCGTTATTTTTAACGTTCTATTCGAAAAAGAATCCTGAAACAGCACAACATCAAATCAGCTTATTAAAATAATTTCTGAAGGATCATGTGACACTGAAAACTGCAGTAATGGCTCCTTAATATTAAGCTTTGCCATCACAGAAATAAATTACATTTTAAAACCTATTAACATAGAAAAAACAGTTATTTTAAATTTTTAAAATAAGTATCCAGATAAAAATAATGACAAAAATAAATAACAATTATTCAGAGCCTGTTATTTGATTGTTCTTAATGGCATTCATGTTTAATCACAGTGCCCAGAATTCATCACACTTGAGGTTTAACATTATCGCACTACCCCCACAAAGTTTCAGTGGTTTCTATCTTTCTCCAGTGCTTCACACCAACGCAGATATAAGTGTGTGTGTGTGTGTGTGTGTCTGGAGCTGCTTGGCACAGTCATGGGCAGACTGTGGCTTCCCCCTCACAGACAGCACACTTTCAACCACACTTCAACCCTCATATTCACCATGAGACCGCTGATCTGCTGACAGATACTTGATTTATGATTGCTTTGCAGATTTTTATTGCAAATGTTAATGTGAAGCAAACCACTCATGGAAGTCTTTGGCATCGGTGGTGATGGCTGTATTAAAGTACTTATGTTTTGCAAACACAATGGCTAAATGATATGCTTTCCGCATCATCTTCTCTAGATTTTGGGTCCAGTTCTGTAAATGATGACATTGCATCAGTCATCAAATCCAGTACCCTGTGTCTCTTGAAGGGATGGTTCACCCAAATGAAACAGAATTACAGAATTACTTTTGTGCTCTGCAGAAGAAAGAAATGCATAGTCTTAAAAATAAAGGTTTCAATAGAAGAACCATTTTGGGGTCCAAAAAGTACCTTTCTGTGAACATTTCTTAGAAAAATCTTATTATGAAGAATATTGTAATCATACGAAGAACCTTTTTCACTATAAAGCACCTTTTGTTCAATGGAAAGGTTTTTTCATGGAACGATCAATGCCATTAAAGAACCTTTATTTTTAAGAGTGCATACAGGCTGGGATTGACATGAGGGTGAGTAAATAATGACACAATTTTGGGGTGAACTCTTTTAACATACAGCTGATAGCATTGCTTCAATGTACTTTTGTGATAAATGTATTTAAAAAGTGTAAATTAAATGATATTTAAGAGGACAAACCGACAAAATAAAGGCAATAATGTAGCTGGTGGTGTGAAGCTGGACAGTAACTGTTGAAAGCTCAGTACAAATAAAATACAGCCATGCCTATAGGCTGCCCTGCATTTTAACGTCCCCTTAATTAGGCTCTTTTAAAATGCCTAATTATAAATTTATTGTAGTTCACAAACACACAGACGCACTCACACACACACACAAACACACCTTCCCTGCCACAAACACATGCATAAACATATGGTAACGCTTAAATCCATTTAATAGCTATTTACTGTGATCTGTACTTTTTTATTTAAACACATTTTCCACTCTGCAAATGCTATTTTTTCATAAAACTACTTTTTTTCTGTTTTGAATTACATTATTATTGTGCCAGCACTTAGAACATTAGCTGTTACATCTGCGTGTGAAGTGATGCACTTGTGTATTGGAAAAAGTCAAACAACAATTACCTCCGTGAGGCTGGAAGAAGCTGATGTCAGGCTATCAGCCCCTGCTCTCCTTAGCAACACTGGGCGGCCCTGATAATAATAAACGAGACTCTCTCAGCAAGGAAAATTGCTTTGGCAGAGCGTGAATCATGCCGTTTTAATAAACAGTCATGAGAGCTGGCCAGGCTAAACCTTTGAGGTCAGCGGTAGTTCTGCCATCTACAGCGAGTCTCAATCGCTGCGTACTGAAGGCCCTCGAAAATGAAACCCAACTCCGCGGCAGCACAACGTGACATGTGTTCACTCTTACTCTAATGTGAAAATGGACACTCATACATTCAGCTGTGACCTGTTTTATGGTTTTACACAGTCATAGAGCCCTATAACCTCTAATGGGACACAAACCTGTGCCACAGAGCCATAACACTCCACCAGCTGTTTCACAGGGAGAGTGACGGCGAATCTTTAAAAACTTATAATAAAATTACACCGCACTTGGAAGAGGAAAAGCAACGAGTAACAAGACACAGACACTTCACAGTCACTCTAACCTTTAAAATGGTTATTTTATAGAGGTTGGACCTTTTCTGACATAGTAAATAACTGAAATTGTACAGCATATTACGACAAATTTTCTTATCTCAAATTTATATATAATATTTTCTTCTAAATAAGTAAATAAGTAAAATTTTCATGTACAAAATAGAATGTATAAACAAACATGCTACAAATGACTTTAAAATGAGCTCATAAAGACCTAGTAAATAATGTTTTGTTTAAGAGAATGACAGATACAACTTCAGGAGGCCTAAAATGGCCCATTAAGCATTTGGTTCTTTGTACTTTGGCAGGAGAATAACAGCTGGCAGGCTGGGCACTCCTCGTTTGGCGGCTAAAGAGTGAAGAATTTGTTTTTTTAAGGTAATTACTCAATTCAGAACTGACATGTACCTAATTGATATGGAATATGAAACTGCTTGTTAAATATACTTTGCTATTGCAATCAATCTAATGAAATCAGATAATAAAATTAAGCTTCATACTACATTTACATCTGAAGGACCTGAAAATGTTTTCATTATGTTTTGCCCCACGGTATATTAAAGTATAAGTAAGTTAGGTTGTTCCATAATTCATCTGAATTAATATTGCAGTATGGCAAAAAAACCTGAGTGATTGTGTCCTACTTTTCTCAAGACAGTAAGTATACACTTTACAACACCACCTTAAAAAAGCCATAGTTCCTGACATACTCCACCCATAATTCCCAGACGCTGTAGAAGAAGTGATCTGTGGTTACAATTATCACACATCTTGTCCTTGAAATAGGGGAATGTGAATTGTACTCTGCGGCTGTAATCTCTTACTGATTTATTCAAACTATGTCTTTTTGGCTGGAAGAAATGCACAACTTTTGAGAACACCATTTTTCATAATTTTCTTGATAGGTGATTAACTGGAGTTTTCCAGGAATCGAATGACAAACATTAAAGCACGTTTTATGTGTATCCTTTTTTGTCCTTTGGCTGCTCTTTTATTTACATGCAAACTCCTGATCTTTTCAAGTGAACTAGGAAATATGTGAGATGTTTGTTAAAAAAATGGATGTTAGAATACACAGGTGATTTGTTTAACATTATGCTGTCAGGAATTAATGTACTATTAATGATGTCTAATTAATTGCTACATTTAATTAATTACTCTTTGTCTAATCTAAATGGGGATAAAGCACTCTGTCAAGTTTATGGCCTCTAACATACATTTCATTAATGAAACTGTTCAGAGCGATTAAATAGTCTTTGGCTCACATTAAATTTGTTTGAGAATAAATTAAAACTATAAAAATGTTTTGTCATGTGGTAACATCTAAATTAACTGGCTTAATTCATGACAAAATTATCTCATTAGGCTTACACACTGCAGTGGAAGTTGTTTTTAAGGGTCAGATCAGGTAGAAATAGCTTCTGTGAACGTTTTTCACTTTTACATTGAACAACAGCAATAATTCAGAAAGAATGGGCACTCTGTTTATCTCGGTTCTTTTCACAGAACATAACTGTGAGGACAGAGCCAGCGTGGGGTGGAACACATGGCCAGCGCTCAGTCAGGTGAAAGTGTCTCCCCCATGCTGGCATCTGAAATACCAGTCTCCAGGTCCCACTGTGGCCCCTGCCTGCCAGCTGGAGCCCCCTGACCTCTCTAATGCAGTCAGGTCCAGAGTGCCGTCACTGAGCAAAACACAGAAATTAATGAACGGGTAAACCAGGATCCCCTGAAGCCCACTGGGGTTAATACACAATGTAAACATTGATCTAATATTGGATGAAATTCAAATTTAATATGACATGACTAGGAAACAAGTATATAGTATTTGATTAAAAATCATACTTTAGCACTATTGCACAAATACGGTAAATTCAAATCATTGAAATGCACATTTTGGGTTTGATCTTTCAATTTCTCCAGTTTTCTCAATTAAAGGGTCTAGAGTTAAATACTGTAAGAAAAAAAATCCACATTTTGTTTCTGATCTTTCATTATCATTTTCAAATTTTCTCAATTAAAGGGTCTACTTGAGTTTGCAAGGATATCTTTTTACACACCAAAAAAAGTGTGTAAACCTGCAAATATTACCATAAGAAGCAATTTCTACCTGATCTATCTCTTAAATTCAGTTTTGGTGGTGTAACCATGTATGTTGATTCACTGATATTTTGACTCAAATAAAAATCAAGGCAAAATAGTCAAAATAATTTAGAAGTTATCACATGAAGCAGTTTTTTAGGTTAAAGAAATAGTTCACAAAAACATTTAAATTGCTGAACATTTATCAAATTAAAAAATCTAAATGTTTAAAATTTAGAAATCAATATTATGGATAGAATACTACTTTTTTAGGCAGAAGCAATGATCTGAAGTTAAAAATATCTTGATGGATTTATTTATTACAAACATACAGCTTTTCATTTCATTAATAAATAAAGTTCATGTGGATTACTTGTGTATTATTGTGGTGTTTTTATCAGCTGTTTGGACCCTCATTCTGACGGCACCCATTCACTGCAGAGGATCCATTGGTGAATAAGTGACGTAATGCTGCGTTTCTCCAAATCTGTTCTGATGAAGAAACAAACTCATCCACAACATGGATGGCCTGAGGGTGAATACATTTTCAGCAAGTTTTCATTTTTGGGAGCACTAAATCACACAAGCACCTACATTTTTGTAGTTGATATATTTTTTTTGTCAAGTTCTAGAAACACAATAGCGAAGTCTATGACCTGTCCCTGACTAAATTACACCACTATTTTAAACCATTATGGGTTATTCAAAGGAGCCAGAATGGATTGGACACTACAGACCCTAAAGCTCTGTAGAGAATGTAACTATGGAAAGCAGACAGTCGTAAATTCCCCTATATGAAAACCTTTCTTTCCTGTACTGATATCTCCCTCTTAGGCACTAAATCTTCACTGTTAACTTGAGGCCATTAGAACCAAACACAGGGATTGCTGACTAATTGATAACGTTACGATTTGAAACATTCTCAGAGGCCCTAATTGAAAACATTAGGGAGGAGGCCTGGAGATGTCTGGGGAATGAGCGGAGGGAATTGAAGGGGGTCTTTGATCTTGGAGCTTGTCTGTCATCCTGTTTTCCTTCAAGGTTTCCTGGTTTGTTTCAGTAGACTGAGGCAGACTCTTGGGGACAGGACGTTAATGGATCACTTAAAAGAGACCTATTCTTTACGAGGAGGCTAAAGCGTTATCAGCTGGGTTAAAGGCAGTCAGGCCGCAGAACTGCATTTATGGGGGGAGAGGGGGGGACTGACAGATAACCCTACTGAGTATTACAGTAGCTTTTTGTTGCAGGGGAGGAACTGCACTTTTCAGGGAGGAAAAATGGGAGAAAATTATTGCAGAGTTCAGGACATTGTTTGAATCAATTTGTCACATTGATGCAAAACCAAGTTTTTACAGAATGCAAGAGCAGAATGTAATGTAATCTTGTGTTTGTAGGTTTATCCAAAATTTTTTGAGAAAAACCAACGTTATTTTCAAAATAGGTGCTAAAGACGTTAAACAATAGATAAAAGGTTGGATTAATCTTACTACAGCTGACAGAATCAATTAACACTTTTAACATCCCAAACAATATTTGATGTGGAATCATGTTTTACTTAAATGACTACTACAAAGTGCTTGAATGATTTACAACAAATATGTTAACCAAACAATCGTCAAATCTTCCATAGTTTCATTGATTTTGTGGTCCTAGCTAATAGGAAATGTTCTCATGGAAACTTCGGCTAAAGTTCAAACAGTAACATTAATTGAACTTACTTTCAACCTTATCAGGATAAACATTCTCAAAACGCTGGCATGAAACAATTATTCATAAATTGTTAGTATAATGATCTTTAAATGTTACTACAGGGAAGTTTGGCCATTCTTATAATGGGTAACTACATCTACATACGTTAATGAATAAACTGCAAATAAAATTTGATAAGGTCAGAAATGTCTTTAAAATGTGCTTAGAAGACACTTTAATTATTCAATCATAGTGAATGGAACCATGTCTAACACATTTAACTTCCTAACATTCCAATTAAGCTTTGAAAACATTATTTCTAAAAGTTCTGTAACAGTTTAAATGTGTTTTCCCCCCTTGGTTATATGAACGTTATGGAATATATTAGCAGAAAAAGGCTTGAGTGAGTAGTTTTACATAGGGTTTTCTTAACGTTATCTCAGCTAAGAAAAAGCAAATAAGTTATGGTTATGTGGGTCTTTGTTTTGACATATTCTAATCACTGTTGTCTTAGCAATGTGAAATCTCCAGGTAGGCAGCATGA
Source organism: Sinocyclocheilus grahami (assembly GCF_001515645.1). Lineage (NCBI taxonomy): Eukaryota > Metazoa > Chordata > Actinopteri > Cypriniformes > Cyprinidae > Sinocyclocheilus > Sinocyclocheilus grahami. The sequence continues at coordinate 364,864 of NW_015505640.1, read as the reverse complement.
CTGCTTATCATTGAGATAGACTGACATCAAACTTGCAGTAAATTTACTGATATGCCAGCCTAATATGAAAATAAACTCTTTGTCCCTTGCAACCGTGCATTTGGATTTCAAATGAAGCCTGAATAAGGTGGGATATATCATTGTCAATTTATTTTCCCGCTGTGAATTAGCAGCAGTTGTCTCAGTTGAGTAAAGACTGTGCAGAGGAGGATTCCTCTGAGTACATAACAAAACATGATTCTCCAAGCTGTCCAGGCTCCGGAGCACAGTTGGCTTTGATAATGGGATTCCAAATCACAGTTGGCTTTGAGCAGAAACATTTACTTTAGAGAGATTTTTTGTTTGCGTGTTAAAGCCCCATCCATTCCAATGGCTCTGAATTATAGTGGAGATCATGCTGTTCCAGCATGAAATGGTGCCTGCAACAGAAAGATCAGATTTCATGAATTTTGGTCTTTCATCCTTATGAAAGAAATGTGTGCGCCGTCCCAAAACGTTTGAATGGCCCTTTAAAGTTTGCGTAGAAAGCGTATTTTATTCAGAAAATTTTGAGAAAATGACATTCAATTGTAAAATAAATTTTCACCGAAGAGGCAATTTGCTGAATAATAAATAAAGACCATAATCATTTAAAATGTTCCTTAGATCAGAATCTCTAATGACATCTAAATTGAGAGATATCAGACACATAAAATCATTGAAAATGCAAAAAGAAAAAGTACATAAGCTAGCTCCTATTTATAATTTAAAACTGATGGCACTCCTGTTTGCCCCCATCAGGCTTTCACACTTTAATTGGACTGGTGCCACGGCTGCAGTGGGGTTGGAGATCAATGGCTTGCATGGACAGTGGAGCGTCTCTCGAGCAACTCTGACTGAGCGTCTGCCTCTCACTGCCTGTCTCAATCTCCTGCCCCAGGCTACATTGTCTCCATGTATCCAGGCACGCTGATCAAACAAGCCTTATCACAGTCTGAGTCAGTGTGAGTCCTCACTTAAATGCTCTTAATTGTAGCATAATTACACTTTGGTAAGCTGTGCTTTATGAAGCAATATGTTCTGTTTTGTGTATGGTGTGGGGCGACAAAATGTAATCAAGTTTAAGACGGTAAGTGGTATAAGATCATGTTTTCATGAAAACAATGAGACCATGTCTGTGTTTACAAGCATTTTCATATTGAAAAGCAAAACATTTAGGTTTTCAAAAAAAATGAATGAGATCATTAAGTAATGGGAATATGAGGGTTTTAGTATTATTAATTTAGCAAAATGACGACAGCAAAACACCAAAGGACACCTGGTTTTTAGGAACAAAATGTTATGATGTTTTCCTCATGCTACATCAAAATATTCATATTGGAGAACTTTTGCAAATCATTGTTAAAAAAATGGTGTAGAAAAATATTTACTCAGAAAGTGGTAGTACATTTCACAATTAAATACAAAGAAATGGCAAGTAACACATTAAATTAAATATTAAATTTTGAAATAGAAAGACTGAAATAGTATGTTCTTGTACAAACCCAATTCCAAAAAAGTTGGGACACTGTACAAATTGTGACTAAAAAAGGAATGGAATAATTTACAAATCTCATAAACTTATATTTTATTCACAATAGAATATAGATAACATATCAAATGTTGAAAGTGAGACATTTTGAAATGTCATGCCAAATATTGGCTCATTTTGGATTTCATGAGAGCTACACATTCCAAAAAAGTTGGGGCAGGTAGCAATAAGAGGCCGGAAAAGTTAAATGTACATATAAGGAACAGCTGGAGGACCAATTTGCAACTTATTAGGTCAATTGGCAACATGATTGGGTATAAAAAGAGCCTCTCAGAGTGGCAGTGTCTCTCAGAAGTCAAGATGGGCAGAGGATCACCAATTCCCCCAATGCTGCGGCGAAAAATAGTGGAGCAATATCAGAAAGGAGTTTCTCAGAGAAAAATTGCAAAGAGTTTGAAGTTATCATCATCTACAGTGCATAATATCATCCAAAGATTCAGAGAATCTGGAACAATCTCTGTGCGTAAGGGTCAAGGCCGGAAAACCATACTGGATGCCTGTGATCTTCGGGCCCTTAGACGGCACTGCATCACATACAGGAATGCTACTGTAATGGAAATCACAACATGGGCTCAGGAATACTTCCAGAAAACATTGTCGGTGAACACAATCCACCGTGCCATTCGCCGTTGCCGGCTAAAACTCTATAGGTCAAAAAAGAAGCCATATCTAAACATGATCCAGAAGCGCAGGCGTTTTCTCTGGGCCAAGGCTCATTTAAAATGGACTGTGGCAAAGTGGAAAACTGTTCTGTGGTCAGACGAATCAAAATTTGAAGTTCTTTTTGGAAAACTGGGACGCCATGTCATCCGGACTAAAGAGGACAAGGACAACCCAAGTTGTTATCAGCGCTCAGTTCAGAAGCCTGCATCTCTGATGGTATGGGGTTGCATGAGTGCGTGTGGCATGGGCAGCTTACACCTCTGGAAAGGCACCATCCATGCTGCAAGGTATATCCAAGTTCTAGAACAACATTTGCTCCCATCCAGACGTCGTCTCTTTCAGTGAAGACCTTGCATTTTCCAACATGACAATGCTAGACCACATACTGCATCAATTACAACATCATGGCTGCGTAGATGGATCCGGGTACTGAAATGGCCAGCCTGCAGTCCAGATCTTTCACCCATAGGAAACATTTGGCGCATCATAAAGAGGAAGATGCGACAAAGAAGACCTAAGACAGTTGAGCAACTAGAAGCCTGTATTAGACAAGAATGGGACAACATTCCTATTCCTAAACTTGAGCAACTTGTCTCCTCAGTCCCCAGACGTTTGTAGCCTGTTTTAAAAAGAATAGGGGATGCCACACAGTGGTAAACATGGCCTTGTCCCAACTTTTTTGAGATGTGTTGATGCCATGAAATTTAAAATCAACTTATTTTTCCCTTAAAATGATAAATTTTCTCAGTTTAAACATTTGATATGTCATCTATGTTGTATTCTGAATAAAATATTGAAATTTGAAACTTCCACATCATTGCATTCTGTTTTTATCCACAATTTGTACAGTGTCCCAACTTTTTTGGAATCGGGTTTGTATAACATACTCCAATTATATTTGTTTTATTTACTTAGAAAAAAGTAAAAAAGTTTCACAGTGTACATTCATTTGAACAAAACTGAACCAACCTCTTCACTATCACAATATTTGTAATAACATCACAATCTCCTCATAGGAATCAGCTTGTCCTAAAGCATTCAATCAGTCCTACCCCTCTATATTATAATTAACCCCTAAACAAGCTAATATTTAAGATCACAGACATATTTTGCACTGCTCGTCACTTTCAAAGAGTTTTCAGGAGTGCTGGTCCAAATTTAATTCCATTTGAGGAAGATAGTAATTCATATCTACAGGGCTTTTCATAGGAAGTACCCGGGCCCTTTGCTTTTGAACCTTTGGGTTTGCTTTAATGTGGGTCAGCTTGGAGGTGTAGTCCAGAGGTGTGGGGTGATATTACAGACAGCGACAGAGAGTGTTTGCTCTCTGCTTATTATGGAGAGGAGCCAGTCTTCTCTGAGACCGTGGGGAGAAGATGGCAGCACTGATAGCAGCCACATGGGTTCCATCAGACTAATTGAAGCAGGCTGCTCTGCACCAAAACTGAGCCCTGAAGGACGTGACAAAACCAATTGATTTAAAGGCAATAGAAACAGTACGCAAAAAAAGGACATTTTTTTACCAACAGCCCTTAATGCGAAGCAGAGTTGTTTACGGCCGAGTAGGTGTCTCCCAAATATGTATTTTACTTTTACTGATTAGAGAGAAGTTTGGGCTTACATGCTGCAAGGTTTCAGAAACAGAGCTGCACTTCAAAATCAGAGGAGTGATGAAGGCATTCTTTCCAGTGCAGGAACCCAAGTATGATATTACAATAATCTGAGTGAATCTGCGCTTATGTCAGATCCATTTGGAGAACTAGATGTTGACAGAGACAAGGATGAACAAAGGAAGCCTCACATACAGCATGGAAAGTTTTTAAAAACGCATGTAACATGATCAAAGATATGACAACAAAATAAAGGATTTTAAAAGGATTTGGCATAAAAGAGCATGGGTGTACATGATCACAATGTACAACATCAAGCTCTGTAAAAAAAAAAAGTTTTAGTGCAAGCTAAGATCATTTTTGACAAACAACTTATTATTACTAATATTAGCGGATCAAATGATTGGTCACCAGTATATCAAGATTTCACCACAGTGCTTATGAAGAAAGTCATGCCGATAAGACCTTTCCAAGGAATGTACATCTGATCATCTTAAGTGTCATCTGACTGTGATGAAAAGTGCTCTCATAGTGTCAGAGAAGCAGCTTCCATTGTGTGTCAGTTTCATAAATACTCATTTTTATTACATAATTTTCAAGAATAAAAATCATACTTAAAACTACAGTCAAGATATTCTTCAGAAAAACATAAGCTAAACTCCTAAAAAAGGTGACTAACTGTGCTGAAGATGGGGGCAGGGGGTGCATTAAACAGTTGACCATCAATTTATACTGAAAAGTTCACCACCAATAAAAATAAAACCCCAATTTATGAAACTAAAAATAGTTTAATACATAGTTATGAACATCAGAATTTGACTATAATATTATATCACGTTGTAAAATCATTGTAATAAACATTATAATATTATTTTGTAGATTGCTAGAAAAAAAACTTGATGCCGCTGATTCATCTGTGCAGGGGTTCAAATGAATCAATATATCATTTATTTATTGTTTGAACTGGGTCATTTAAATGAACCATTCAAACAAATTGATTGACTAAAATGAATCAGATTTTTCCAGCATACTGTATATGAGAGAGAGTACAACCATGTTTATTACCTCAGTTTGCTCCACTGTAAAGTTACGCATACAATACAAAGCAATGTAACGATGTTGCGTTTTGTCACACTAGTAATTAGGAAAAGTACCAGTTGTTACCAGTAAAGCTACACTGTTTTGGAAAGCTATTGTCAAGCTACTGCAAAATGTAGGTAGGTTAGTTTCGTCACTACTTTGAATTACTAGTTACTCTCAATAATATTAGAAGCTAAGAGACAAAACAATAAGGCTTTCAAAAGGTCCCTAGAGCAGATTAACATAGGTTTTAGATACAGATGTGCTAGGTTAAACAGCCAGTG
>NW_015505640.1:341030-359647 GCF_001515645.1 Sinocyclocheilus grahami | reverse complement strand
CATTACACTAAACTGGACATCCTTGTGTGTGATGAGGCAGGGAGATGCAGGGTTCACATGTCCGGCCTGCACATTGTTCAGAGCCATTGTCCCAGGGATTTTGTCTGTCTCCAGACCTCAGAAACCCTAATTACATGTCTGCAAAAACTGCATAAAATACCAGACCAACAAGGCAGCTTATCACTTGAGACTCTCCATGCACAATTTTCATCCCCATTGTTTTGGTTTTCTCTTTGTCTTGTGTCAGAAGTAAAATGAAACATATTGTATTCTTATATACTGTAACAAATAAAGCAAGCAAAAAATAAGTGTCCTATGATTTAACAGGGTGCACAGAGTACTGGCCATGGTTTCGGCAGTCAAATGTAAAACCTGTAAACAGAAAGATCAATGTATAATGGGAACAATATTCTTTTTCAGCAACAACAACAAAAAAATTGTATATCTGGGAATTTATATCAAACACCTGTGATAATTAATGAAAATGTTATTAAGGATCACTGCCTAATGAAAGAGATAACTGATAAAAGATTAAACGGTAGGCCCACATACAATCCATAACTTGTTTCTGCTTATCTACTGTTTCTTCAAAGGCTGCACAAAAAGAACATTAAGGCCATTTGAGTCAGTAATAGGACATGACATACAGAGAAAAACATACAACCTGGGTCAAATATGGTGCTTGTTAAGATAACCAATGCCCCATGTGAACACTATGCTGTACAGCTCTCACATACCCACTCAGATTAAACTGAAGCCAAATAACAGACGTTTGCACTAAACTGTATTTGATGCTGAATATTGCCCAAGTTTTCACTGTCCACAAACATTCCTTTGCATTCTGCATGGCAAAGACCCACATTCTCTTACTAAACAGACACCAAAGAAGTCCAAGCTATAAAAATATATATCTATAATAGTATATCTACATTTGATTTTCTATTCTATACTTTTGATTTCCATTCTATCTACTTGTTTTCTTTTATTTATTATTAAAAAATCTTGACCCTCTAACATAGCACTCTCTATTCTATTTCTATCCTATCAACTTGTTTTGTTTTTATTTATTTATAAAAAAAAACTTGACCCTCTAACACTAGTGTTCTCTATTCTTTTTCTATTCTATCTACTTTTTAATTATTATCAAATATAATAAGAACTTGACCCTCTAACACCAGCTCTATCTATTACATTTCTTATCTACTTTTTATTCAGTCTATTTATTTATTTATTTATTTTAAACTTGCTATGTGTACTGTGTTAGACTAACTGGGACTTGTCACAGCACTTATATATTGCTGCTCTTTTGTTGGTTTGATTGCTTCTATTGTCCTCATTTGTAAGTTGCTTCGGATAAAAGCAAATTATTAAATGTAACTATACAAATATTATGCACTAAATATTAAACACAATTACTTTAATGATGCTTACTTTATCCATTTAGTCCATCACTTTCTGTATTCAAACTACAATATTGTGAAAGATCAAGTTTCTTCTAAAAGACAGTCTAGCACTCCATAGTTGGCAATGAGAAGATGTGCAGTTGACTGGTCTGTATTAAAATATAACAAGCTACTAAAAGTCAACAGGGAAGCTTGAGCTCTTTTTAAACTGTGCCTCAAATAAATAATGCAGAACTTGGTGATTCTTACTAAACTGGATTATAATTGCATTATTGGTTTACGTAGCGTCCCGAAGTATCCCAAAGGGAAGTTCTTTGGGAAAAACTTGCTTTAATATGTCCAGAAATTGTTACCGGCTGACTTGGCTACAGGAAATGCGTCTCTCTTAAAAACCTCAAAGCAAATAATACTAGTAGTATGCAATATTCATAACCCTGTTTTGTTTTATTGCTGTCCATCCAATTGCGACATGAAGACATCTTGCCTCTTAGTATTTCATTACAAGTATTTTTGTATATAAAGTCTGTGATATCATTTAGTCTCATCAATATGTCATCTCCCGAGGTTAGTTCTATCCATGCTACTATGAAAGCATCTCTTGACCTTCTAACCCTCTTGAGACTAACATCAGAGCCTTGTGGAGCCAGATCAAACCCATAATAGCTCTGTGTTCTTTTTTTCTCTCTTTCTCTGCATGAGACAGGACACAACGTCTTCAGGCAGTGGTGTAAAGTACACCCTGCCAGCAAACTTAGATCGTAAATATCACACCAAGAAGGTATTTCACCTTCTCAGTTTAAACAAGCAGATTTTTAGAACTTGTTTACAACTACATTGAATTAGTCAAACGGCCAGATCTGTTCCCCACATGATAGATCAATTTTTCTGCATTACATTATGCCTGGCTTTGGGCTGTGGCTGTGGGAGAGATTTCATTTGTTTCCTTTTTCAGACCGGCAGAGAAAGACAAAGTATGTTTGGATGGTGACATCATACATGCTGAAGCATTCAAAGGGCCCAGTGGAGAAAGTCTGGTCTGCATGTCTGGTATCTACCTGGTCTCCAACTTTATCATTTAGAACTTCTACGGAGTGGAGAATAACAAGCTCTGAAGGTTGACAGTACAGAACTTGGAGTAGTATAAAAGTAGCCAAAGTTAATATCACCCCCCACCCAAAGACAGAATACATTAGACAAGAAATATTTTTACATGTAGCATGTGCAATGGAAAATGTGAGAACTTTGGCAGGACTTGTGAAACATGGCACCACATCATATTTAATACAGTTAATTGTGGATAGAAATAATAAATACATACATATATGTACATACTTTCCATAATTTAGATTGAATAATATAGATTATAAAAAAATAAAAAATAATAAAAAAAAAGTATTATATATTTTATATATAAAATATATATTTTTATATACAACACAATTGTGTCATTTTGGGATTTTTTTTTTTTTCAGTTTCTGTTGATTCAGGTAGTTGTAACGCAAGTGTTATGTTGTAACGCAAGTTAAAGCACATGTAATTCAATTTGTGTTCCATCACCTTAAACTGTGTGTCTAAAATTCCAAGGTAACTAGTAAATAGAGTAGTAATTCACCCTATCAAATTGTGAATGTAATTAAGAGAAAAGTAAACAGCCCTGGGCAGGCAATAACACGAAGTGGAGTTGATTCAAGCAAACTCTCTGAAAGTACTTAGTGAAATTAGACCAGAACTGATAACATCTTCTTACCAAACTTAATTAGTTCAGGCACTGCATTCCAGGCTGTCTATAGTAAGGCTGTCCCATCCTAGGTTTTTGTTCTTGACATATGTGATGCTTCTCAACTGCTTTTTTATCACTGCTATTTGTCATACCAAGACATGCACCAGTCTAATACAGTGGATGATATTTTAAAAGATGTCGTTGATCTGAAAAGGAAAAAGAAGAAACAGAAAATCTATGAAACAAGTTCAGAAAGACACATGATTGAGATATACTTTATGTCAAAAACAACTAACGGTACTTTTCTTTGACAACGCAAATGACACGCAAAACCCGAAAGCAGAGGGGGGAGCAGGCACACTGGTGTGAACTGAGAATTCTGTGTTTTCTCAATGTGGCCCCCGCTCCAAACCTTGCTGATGTGAAGGAAAGTCATGCAGTGGTGACTTTTGGCCATCAGCATCGGGGAGTCCAGCTCCCTTGTCTGCTTAAGTCTCTTGATATGAGTGTGAAAGCTGTTGTTAATAAAAGTTTCAAAGGGAGAGATGAAAAGGAGGAGAAATTGAGCAGCCTGGGTAGCATTATTCTCGCTCTGTATGGTGGCTGCCCTGGCGGAGGTGTACCGCTGACTGCAAGGGGCTCGCAGAGGTCGGCGGAGATGTCGCCACCGTCGCCCAAGGGCAGGGGCGAAATCACTCGCCTCTCACAGGCTTCAAAGAGTTGGGCAATTACACTCAAGTAGCCAAATGAATAGATGTCTCAGCTTGCCAGCAGTTTCTTCAGAAAAACAGAGGAGGCCTTTGAGAGGGAGAGGAGGGGAGAGCCACACCTTATGAGTAATGTGTAACAACTCGTTTGATAATTGCAGGGGGAAAAAGCTGCCCGTCTTCTATCCTGAAAAAAGCAACCAGCGCCAGCCGCTGGCTCTGATCGCAGACAGAAAAACCGGAGAGAAAAAGGCAGAGTGGCAGTGCTCCATATGAGCAATATTGTTTAGAGAAGGCATCCATTGTGAATGCTACTCTCGAGCAGTGGCACATACGAAGTCAGCTTCCCATTGAGTGGGCTGAAAAGGGCCTTTGATTGGAAATTGCTCTGGCAGGAGAGCACACCTGCAGAGAGTGCTCTATAGAGCCTTTTGGAGGGCCCAGCAGCTGCCAGAGCTGTAAGTCTGGGCACCTAGTGGGCCGAAGAATAGAAGCTGTGGAGTCTTTGAATGCAAAGCCACTTAGTAACAGAAGGCATGTGCCAAGCTTGCAAAGGCAGAATGAAAAGTGTCCTTCGGAGTTGACTAAATATCAGGGGGGCACTTCTTCGAAACTCCCAAAGCCCCCTTTTGCACTTCTATTTGTGAGAACAATAACAGACCTGAGAGCCCAAACCGCAGAAATATACCAACAATCCCCAGGGAGAGGGGTGAGGAACTCAGCCGGAGTGTGGAAGCCATCAATTACACAGAGCAAAAGTTAAAAACCCAGCGGGACCAACGCATTAGAATGCAGAGATATGCAGAGATATGCAGGCCTGCAGGCGATGGACGGCTCTACTGTGCTGTGGTCGAGGCCCCAGAAATGTACTGTGTGGAAGAATATGGACCATGACTGAGAACATTCGACCACAAGTCTTGGTTTTATGCAAGGTTCCATCTTTCATTGTTTGGAACGCTATCTTTCGGAGGCTTGTATAATGCGGATTTGCTCTTAAAGGGACAGTTTACTCGCGCTCATATCATTCCAAACTTGTGTGCCTTTCAAAAGAAGATATTTTGAGAAATGCTGTTTCCATTATATGGACAAAAACATAATATCTTCTTTTGAAGAGAGAACGACATGAGGGTGAGTAAACATTGACAGAATTTCCATTTTTGGCTGAACTGTATCTTTAAAGATACAACTTGTTGAATGCAGCAAAGTCTCCATATAAACCCACCATAGGGTTTAACAAGACTTCCACTGTATAACACTTTGGAAAATCTCATCTGAAAGACTTCAAGGGATCAAAAGCAGTTGACTGTCCGGGCACTGAGGTCCCAGATCCCCTTGCGTTTTTTCGGCTGAATCCCTCTGAAGGCACCGCCTGACACATAGAGAGCCATGTGCAAGAATCACACAAAGCATTGTCAATTGAAGTATCTCCCAGCAGCTAATTTATGATGCCCTCAAAGCAATTTTCACAGTCAGAAAAGTGCAATTGTATTTTCCAGCTCATTAAACCCAAGCACAACAAAGCTTTCATCCTCCCGCAACCCCCTCTCTCTCTTTCCACCCCTCCAACCCACAGTCTGCATTTCAAAAGAGGCAACATGAAAACACAAGCTTTCGCTAAGTGTAAAATAAACATTTTGCTCTCATTTCTATGTTTTTTACGGTCACCACCAGGAATCTCTCTGTGCGTACAGCACGGATGAGAGCACGGGGGCTTGAAGTGTTCATAAATGTGGCACAGCTCAGATTCAGTGAGAATTTAAGGCTTGTTTATTCAGAGGGCCTCTTTGCTCTCCTCCCTCCCCTTTGTTCTGGGTTTCATGGGAGGACTTGGAAATTGTAATCTCAGGACAATCAGCCTGACTTATTTGTTCAGGCCCTGTCTCACTCGTAATCGCAGTAAACCCTTTATATCATGCGAGTACCTGTTAAAGAGCCTCACTGTGTGGTGCCTGCATTCCCCGGCCTCTGAAATCTCCCTGCTTGAAACACTCTCTCAGTCTCAAGTGCTTAATAAGTGTTAGCAGTTAAATCAATCTCATGTTAAAAAGTGCTCTTGATAGATGGGTCTTGTTTAGTTTTGATCTTTGTTTGTAGGACTAGAAAACAGTTTGTTTCTGGGTTTCTTTACAAGTAAAGTGGGAATGATGCTACAATATGCTGACTATGACTTCTTTTCTTGTCTGTTTTTGACTGTAAACCTCCAAGCTTCTAATTATAAACAAGAATCAGCATATCTGCAACAATGAAATCAGGAATTGCATTTGCAATGTTTCAAATGACAAACAGGTCATTAAATACACAGAAGTAACAGTGACATGTAGACAAATGCTTTCAGAGTGGTTGACAAGTAAGGTCTGCACAGGAACAGCCCCCTGTGATGCAATAATACAATTCTGTTGATATGTGCTCTGAGGAACATTAAGTGCTGATTTTCTGTCAGGCCTCAATCAAAGTTGGGCTGAAGAACCAAAAGGGATCATTCACACTTCTGTGAAAACCTAACTCATTGATTCATATGGAGAGATTTTGCGGACAGAGTGAGAGTGGATGGAGCATTCGAATTTGTGGTCACATTCTTTGGTTCCTCACTAAACCACGAAATGGCCACAATTAGTTTCTCATCCCAACAGTCAAAACCATGTGACCACGCTCATTGTCCTTTGCTTTCCCTCAAAAATCTTGGCTTGAATCCACAGCTAAAGTCCAGAAAAATCATCTTTGTGGTGCATCTTAAGTGTTATTTGCTTTTTAGTGTAATGGATATTATATTTCCACTGGAGTAGAAGAGAAAAGGAGAAAGTGACTGTAAATGCCAGTAAATGAAAAAAATATGCTTAGTCTGTCAGGACATGCAATTAACCTTGATAAACTTGAACATTTAGGCAATTCCCTCACAGCATGCTTTATAAATGATCCTGACATGAAAATGACACTGCAAAACCTCATCTCATTTTCTCAAAATCTACTTGCACACAACAATATCCTCTCATTAAAGGGGCAGTTCATCAAATATTCTGTCATCATTTACTCACCCTCATGTTGTTCCAAACCTGTATGACTTTCTTTCTTCTGTGGAACACAAAAGAAGATATTTTGAACAACATTGTATGGAAAAAGACATCGGGACATATCCCAAGATTTCTTAAAGAAAAAACCTGAAAGGGGTATAAATAACATGAGGGTTAGTAAGTGATGACAGCATCTCTCACTTCATTAAAAAGTCTGATAAAAAAAATTATATTCATATATACATATTCATATTGTCTCTCATTAGAAAAATAATTTCTACACAAGAAAAACATCTATTTCTTTAAAAAACAAAATATAAACCAATGAATGGTGTAACATTGCGTGTGTTTATTTTCATTGCTGACTACAGAATTATTTCATTTCCTCTTCTTTGTTTCCCTTTTGTGCTTTGTAGCTAGCAAAGTTAGCCAGCTAACAAGCAGTAAAATAACTAAATACTGTCCCCAAAAGAGTCATTCATTTGGTTATGCTGCTATAAATGATGTTTCAGTTGAGTTTCAGACTAGGGTTGGTGTTTACATTATTTTAAATAAAATACCAAATATTTTTATTGTACATACATATCTGATATACACTTGTTCATTTGCACAAAACACTCAATGACCACAAATCAGTATCCATGACCAGTAATGTGTATCAGTTTGCATAAAAAATGGCAGAGAAATGGCCGGCTGAATTAATAGGTTCATGGCTCTCAGCTGGGATGCTCAGCAGTTCATGGGCGGCTTATCCTTATAATTGTTCGAAAACATGAGTGCGACAGTTGAGCTAAAGCAGGCAAGATTTTTCTGTGGGGAAGTCAAATGGCTTTAGGATTGGGGCCATGATGTTAGCCTAAACTGATTGGGTCAGGTCAAGCTCTTGTTAAGTCAAATAAAAGGTCAAGATACTTTCTACTTATCCGTGTCACCCGAGGCCTCGGATTTAAGTGCCCCCTCCGGGCAGAGTAAAAAATCTTAAGGAAACCCTATGCGCATGGACATAAACACAAGCCCAACTTGCCACAGCAGTTTCCCTTTTGAGGTAGTTAAGCATTTATGAGGCCTGACCTCCGCCGGTTTCACTCACAACAACCCATTGGGTTCTAGTTCAAAAAGATGTCAAGAGAACGCTGGTCAGAAAGTGAAGAAATACTAGAGAAATAACTTGACCCAGGCTTTTTTTCTAAACCGCTTATCTTAAGCAACAACAAGTTTTATTCTGTTTAAACAATCTATCACTATTCACAGATGACATCCTGTATTTTAAAGGCATATTAATGCTTACATGTCACACAAAAAAACAGACATATGCATTTTTGTTGGTAAGAAAGCATTTCTAAAGATCATCAAGATCAAAATGATTTGACTATGCTGAGGGAGGCAGATAAGATTCTGCATGATATAACACACATTTTGAACTGTGAGTTTGTGATGCTGCCATCAGGTAGGAGATTTAGAATTCCAAGATGTAGATTGAATCGGTACAATAATTCATTTATTCCTTCTGCAATTAAGTTATTAAATAACACTAGGTAAGGTTATTTATTTATTGATTGTTTATTTATTTTATTGTTTAAATGGTATGTTTTACTGTGTTGTGTATGTATATATATATGGATGTGCATATGCATGTATATATATATATATATATATATATATATATATATATATATATATATATATATATATGTAGAGTGAAAAATTTGAATACTTTCCGTACCCACTGTATATGCATACAATAATTAATTATTATTATTATATATTTTTTTCCTTTACTACTATGTGTTGTATGTGATGGTTGTATTTCTGAGCCTAAGACAAATTTCCCTCAGGGACAATAAAGTGTACCTAACCTAACCTAACCTAAACACATACTCACAACAGACTAAAGGAGACTGCCGTTTCTAAAATTTTTATAGAGGTACAATTAGCGCAATTGCTCTACAGCTCGTTTGCATTCAAGCCTCTTGAGGTTTTGAATCTTTGCACTGGATCAGCCAACTTTCAGTCACACTGTGAAAATGTCCATTCTACTCCATGGCGACCATGAAGGACTGATCTGCTTTCAAAGTCTATAATAACTTCTGACATAGTTTACTTGACTCCACGCTGTGACAGAAATGTCTTCTGGAGTCAAAGGCGGAAATCTCTGAAACAGGGCACCACTTTGGAAGTCTAAAGCCAAACACAGTGAGATTATACTTCAAGGGGGATTTTTTTTCCCAAAAAGGTATATGTATAAAAATGTGAATGATAATAGGATAGATATAGAATATTCTGAATATTTTCCTGCATAGTTATGTTGATTTTACAGACTCGAATCATTTGCAAGCAATAACCTCCTACCACTAAATGACATGGACATACGGAATGGAAAAATAAAATAATAATTATCAAAACTTACATCTTGGGCAAGAACCTAATATGCACAAAAGGCTGAAAATCAGCCAAATTTAAGGACAGCCATGGAGAGAATGCACCCCACTAAGACACCGCTTGATATAGAGATGAAAACACTCAAAATTGGACTACTGTAATGTGCGTATGTAAATCGATCTTGACAAGCCAAAGTATTATCCACAGAACAAGATCTGATTAAAAAAACAAAAACCTTGAAGCCAAAAGTTCAAGTTCTGTGCCTTGGAGTATTCGAAAACACTGATCTCATTTAAAATGGTTACTTGTGCCCTTTGAAACCTCTGCAAGGATTTTCTTTGATCGGCTAAAAGCCTATGATTATCATAACATGATGCCAATACAATCTGTACGGATAAGCCGTAAGATTTAATGTTTGTAGACGGCCCATTTTAGCGGAGACTACAGAAAAGCATAGACTTGGTTATGAAGATGGAAATCTGTGAAGATGACAGTCTGAGATTTTATATGCTTAGAAGTATTGCTTTCTCAAAGGTTTTCATGGTCCAAATAGAAATGAGGCACATATCAGAAAGACACTAACATGCTAGGATGAGATCACAAAATAGAGCTGTAAAACCACTGAGATGAGATGAGATAGGTGTGTGTGTGTATGTGTGTGTGTGTGTGTGTGTGTGTGTGAGGAGGCTGTTGCCTTTCTGTACTATGGAATAGCCACACATCTGTGATTGGCTCGACGTACAGCATGTCAGCACGGCTGGAGAGGGTATGAAACGTCTTGAACTATTAATGTCAGTTGAGCCAACACGATGCCAATTTAAATAGAACATCAACTATATCACACATTTGTGTACGAATACTATTGCATCATACAAGATACTGGCATGATTCTGAAACATTAGTCTAAATTGGCATTAAAAAGACATTTAATGTCATGTAAATCTGCCATATTTATTTAACTATGCAACTATGCACACTTAAGTTTGCTTATGTCCAGTGAACTAGGAGCAAACAAAAATGTATCACTGTATAACTGACACAACTTTTCCCAACAATTTTCCCTTTGAAAAGATGCATTTTCCAACCACAAGAGTCTCTCAGCAATCAGCATAGAATTCTGCTTGGCTTTATTTTTTTAAACATGAGAATCAAAGCTAAGGATGCATGAGAAATCTATGTAACCCCCCTTGGACATGGACAAACATTCCATCAAGAATCAGATCTTTGCAAAACTTTGAACTCATGCACAGAGGACTAACATAAACAGTATTGTACTGCTTAAGAGCAATTGTTCCACTAGCAGAGCAATAGTCAAGTCATGAGGGATTCCCAAAGAATAACATTGGGTGTTTACATTTCAAGTAATTATACTAACCTCAAGAAGAGTAACAGGAAAAATTAATTATTCAATAAAAAAGGTTGAGAGTCAAGGGAGACTGGAGGAAAGTTAAGCATGACACTGAATTCCCCAGAGATGAAATAATGTCCTGAGACAACGGCAAAGGAAATTACTAAATAGCTATATAGAAGCAAAAGGCAACAGCGATGTCCTCAGATAGAAATCTTAATGTGGTCTTTTAACATATAAACTTTGACATTGGCTCTAAGAATGAAAAGCTTGGTTTGTTAACAAATAATGAGGACATTGTGGCACACTCAACAGTAACTTAAGTTTGGCTTTAATCCTGTAATACCAGGAAAACATATATTCATCTTATATGTGTTCATATATATATATATAGCCTATAGCATATGCATATATATCTATCTATCTATATCTATATCTATCTTCAGAAGCATTGTACAGTCCACTTGTACAATTGTAGTATCAAAAAGCAAATATATCATGTCTCACATTAATGCCACGTAAATGCCAAGAATATTTAGTTTATCCTCTACTGAAATAATTTAGCAGTAAGCTAAATATGTGCTCTTTAACTAATAATTTAGCATACAAAAAAAAACTCACTTTAAAGGGGGAATAATTGTAAAATATCTTTTAAAATCACTTGGATTTTGAGAATCTCCATATCAGATATGAAAAGATTCCATGCCAGTACAGAGTAGGCTACAAGGGAATAATAGACTTAATGTCCTGTTTTCTTCACACATATGTTTATATAAATATAAAAGTTGTTTGGTATCTTTCACATCTTAACCCTGTCAGCTTCTGCCATTTTGGGGTAATGAGTAGCACACACTACACTACTTACAGTATTTTGCTTTGTAATAAATCAGAGAACCACTTCCTTAGTAAATGTTTCAATATGTGCACTGGTTTTGAAGAACACTTGGAGTGGTATTCTCATGGGAGGAGGTTACATGGGCCTAGCAATTACATTCACCAAGGATTTCGCTGAAATACCGACTTACCGAGAGCAGGCACTGTGGATCAGCAGAAAAAGCAGTCCAGTTTTTTCTCACTGTTGCTGTTGGATTGAAAGACATGTATAACACAGGAAGTCCACAACAACACATAGGCTATTTTAAAAGACCTATTAACAAATAGAAAAGGCATTTGGCTTCATTTTTAGCAAACTGTCTAACAAATATTACTAAACAATCCTATTTAATAGACTGCACCAGTCTAATTAAAATATCAAACATGACACTGTATTACTGGTTTGAATCCGAATCACTGCCAAACCGCAGTTTTGACCGATGAATCATGTGGTTCTAAAATGGATTTACACATCTAGCTAATAACAGATGACCTAATGTAGCGGGTCATCTGTCGAGGTCAACAAACAAAAATAGCAAGCTTCTAATATTGTTTTGGGCTACTAACCTTTTTTTTTTTTTTATGTCACAGCTAAATATTTTAATTCTACTTGGTTTTGAAACTGACGAATGTCGTGATCCGTAACGAAGTCGCTATAGTTATTAAAACTATCCAAACATTCCAGTGTCATAAATTTAAAAACCTGAACATATTTGTATAGTATGATTTTAAAACTAAGTGCTTAACCACTGCTTAAATATTAAACAAAAACGTATTATACTTAAAATGCTTATTAATTTTAGTTAATTTATCTTTGATGGCACAAAAGCCTAAATCCGTTTTAAAAGTAGGGTAGAAACTTTATTGGTATGATGGTCTACTGTCTTATTTCCCCTTTTATATTCTCACAAAAATCTGCAAAACAAACATGCTCCGATAATAAAAATGATCAAGTCCAAAGCTTCCCAAAGGAGACATGTAGTGAGGCAACAGTTAACTGAGTGGTACGCGCTGTCTGTGGGAACTGATTGCCCTCTGGCTATTGCCTTGACATTAAACTCTTCGAGGACAATTGGTTAAGTGGAGTTAACTGTTGCATATTCTCCCTGAGGTAGCTTCCTTTTTGATCTTGCCGAGACTGGCGCCTTCCAAAACAGGGCTTGTCTGCGTTATGAAATGCTTTGACTTACGGTGAGGGGTTGCCAGTTGCGCCTCAATAGAGGCTTTCTGCAGCCTTAAAGGGCCAAGACAAGCTTTAAATTGCTGTAATGCAGCGTGACAAAATCATCCTCAATTCAGACACACAATCATTTTGTCCGGTCACAGTTTTACGGAAAAAAATTGAGGAGGTTTTTTTTTTTCCATCGAACACAAGGATCTGTTTTTGAGGCAAAACAGACATTATGCAATTTATAATTTACATTTTAAAAATCAACTTAAAATGCAATAAAACACTTTATCTCGGAAAAAGCTACTATCACTAGTCTTAATTTTAGTATAGGCATCCATTCAATAAAACCCCTCAAAATTCTATCCCACGTGCGTTATAAAAACGTTTTCCACTATCTCTACTATACAGCATTTTTATAAAGAAAACTCCCGTGGACGAAGAGGCCAAGGAAGTGGTTTGTTTCGCTGTATGTTTTCAATAAGAGTTGAGTTAATGAGTACGGAGGCCCGCTATACAGACATCCCCTCTGGTTAATTGCAACAAAACTTCTCAAATGGCTCCTTGCCTCCAAGACTGGAGCCCCCCAGAGCAATCAATAAACCACCTCGGCAAGACAAGTATGATTAACCATGCAACATTTCTTTCAAAATCATTGTGACGTCTCAAAGAAACTGGTTTGTCCAATCAGGACGAGCACGCGGAAAGTCATGTGGGTGAAATGTCAAGCCGATTGGAGGGCGGCGGGGGGAAAAAAGAACTTTTGGTAGTTTATAGCTGCGAGTGCGCTCCGCTTGGAGAGTGAGGCAAGCGTCGCAAGCGCGCGACGGCTGAAGGAAAAGGCACTGGTGGACGAGTAAAATTCAGGACGACTCACATATTCTTATTGTATGGCCCCTCTATCGTCCATGATGAATTCTTTTCAAGGGCCACTCTCACAAGAAGGAAAACTACAGGAACGCAAAAGTGCGGACAAAGAGGAGGCTCAAACCAACGACAAAGCGACTGTCAAAGGATGTAAAGGCAAGGCGCTGAGTCTTCCGTTCAGTGTGGAATCTTTAATATCAGACAGAACAAGCACACGGACTTTATACACATCATCTGAATCGGGTATTATATCTCCGACATCCGGTGGAGATGAGCGGCTGAGGCTCTCGCCCATGGCTCTTTACACAGATAGAAAGATCCCAGTGGAGAGCGTCTCCAACCTATCCGACTGCAAGAGAGGAGATATGGAAGAACTAAATGACAAGGGACAGTCCGGCTGGTTTCAGACACCCTCGTACACTTCTCCGCCAAGTGAGTGGCTCAGCAGGGAAACCTGTCAATAATGTGGCATGATGACGCATGACATTAAACATGCATGTTTTACATAGGCTATAGCAAAAAGCACTAATAAATACCAGGGAAATCGATTACCATAAAGACTATATTTAATCAAGCTCATTTGGATTTGAAATGAGATTTTTGTATAAAAATTAAAAGAATGTAGGCTAGCCTATGTGTAGAGGAAGAGCTTGATGTCATCCAAGAGTGGAATGATTGGCCAGTGGGATAGCCTACTTCTGCAAAGAAAAGTCTGAAGTTGCAAAAGAAAAAAAAACGCATTCCAGTTTAGTTAAGACAATTTAGTGGATCAATCTGAATTCAAAACAGGCTAGCCTATATTTCCGTTTCTGTGTGTAGAAATGTTAAGAGTAAGCGATTGCGCATATCCTAATGCATGCTCCTCATGATGCTGAAAATAAACGTGTAGCTTCGGCAGAAAAAGTAACTGTCAATGCAGTGTAATACAATTATATTAATGTAATGTAATATAACTGTAACATCATTCCTTTTTATAGTAAAGTTTAATTTAATTATTTGTTCGCAGGGCACTCAAGTCCACCTCCATGTACCCTCAGAAAGCATAAGAACAACCGAAAACCGCGGACCCCGTTCACCACCTCGCAGCTGCTCGCTTTGGAGAGAAAATTTCGTCAAAAACAGTATCTTTCTATTGCAGAGAGAGCGGAATTTTCCAATTCACTCAACCTCACTGAGACTCAAGTTAAAATCTGGTTTCAAAACAGACGAGCGAAGGCAAAAAGACTACAAGAGGCCGAACTTGAGAAACTGAAACTTGCAACCAAGCCATTATTACCTGCGTTCGCCTTTCCGTTCCCATTCGGAACACACGTTGGATCTCCACCCCTCTACGGACCGTCCAGTTCCTTTCCTAGACCTGCGTTACCAGTCCCAGGACTTTTCGGAGGGCCATACGGAATGTATTATTTGTCTTAACCAAGTGAGCACGTCCTTCAAGTCACCGTCTTCAGCTGCTGCGCTTCTGCCAGTCACAAGACGAGTGAAATGATAGCAAACAAGTTTTCTTTAAAGAACACTACACCCATTTAAAAGAAATTATTCTTGTGATCTACACAGTTTATTCCTAAAGTGAGCGTCCCCAAATTGGCTTTAAAAGTGCAATGAATCTTGCCTGAATATCGAAGACTTTATATTATAAGTAGCCTACAGATAACACGCTATGTGGCTAATTGTCTTAGTGTCAGAGAAAATCATTTCCAAGAGATAATTTATAGTGAGGGCACAGCCAATCTGGCAAGTGTCTAGATCAGCATCACTTGCTGATGATGCGTGATGCGCGAGAAAACACCTAGTGTGCTCTGAAATGTAGGATACATCTGCGCCAGTTCCAACAAAGCTCTTAAATTCAAGAAATTTAACTTATAATTATACTAAGGGGTTTCTAACTTAAAGAGCTCGTTGCGACTGTAAGCAGAATCTTACAGTAAAAATAAAAAACTGATTTCAGTTCAACTCTGTCTTGTCTCATGACATTGCTACTTTCCAATACTTGGCCATAGGCTGCCAAATTCAGGCCTAAATGGATAGTAAGTGTGAGCCATTTTAAAATGAATACGTGTATTTTCACGCAAACCAAATATTTTGTAGCGTATTACAAAGATTGTACCCAGATAACTATGATTTGCTATACACTGCCAATAGGTCCACTATAGCCTACCTCTACGTCTTTTTTTCTTCCATTATTTGACAGGCTACCCGGTTTTAGGTTGAAATGCGTGGTTTGTTATTCTGTTGGTCTTTATTGAAGAGGAACTAGATGCAGAGACAACCAGCATAGTCCATTATTCCATCATTTTACTCAACTTTTCCTCCCGAACGTTTTTACAGAGGACTTTTTGGCCTGTGTTTATTGAATTTTCGCCTGTTTAGCCATAATCCCTTCAGTAGACTACATATATGCTAGTTTGCTAGGTTGAAAGATTAATGTCTAGATTTGTATTATTGTAAATACACGTATATATTACAGATTTTGCATTCCCTTTTTTTTTTGTTTTTTTATAAATTACAAATTGGATTGCTGGTATTTATACACTGTTTACATTTATCTTCTGTAAATTATTGTATATTTTATATGTATATACAAATTAGAAAAATGATCTTTTCATTAAAAAATAAATCTCACGGAGACTGATGTGAACAATGTCGTTATTTATAAGTTCAAAAATACAACATTTCAATTCAATAATCCTCTAGATGATCTTTTTTCTATTTGATCTCTTACATGAACCTAAACAAAAAAAATCAACTCGCTTATGAGATTTGTAACAACTGTTGTTTCACATATTAAATTGTTTCAGAGACCGACGATTATATTACAAATGTTTAATTTAGGCTCATACTCAGCGCTAAAGGGACAACAATAATTTCCAAGAGACACGAAGATGCTAGTAATTATAAATAAAAAACTATTAAGAAATACAAAATATTACAATAACAATAAAAATAAAAATAAAGGATTCTGAAGTAGCCTACATTCCAGATACGAGCCCTTCAGATAACCTTCACGGTATTTATATTGTTACAAAATCCAAATTTCCGTGAAACCGACTGAAGGACACACATTAGTTGCAACGCGTCTTAGATTTTTATTAGTTCTTGCGAGTTTCACACGCCATCATTACACGCATGTATTTGTGTCTGAAACATCTAGCGAGATGTTTGTGCCATTAGTTGAAAGCGACTTTAGATCTCGAAAGGCTTACATTTATTGGAATATGTAATACATAATTAAAGAATTAAATATTGAATATATTTTAATATCTTTTCCTTGACTTTCAAACTTCTTGCCACAACCAAGTGCAAAGTTTTACATCAAAGATTATTAATCTCACCCATACTTAGAGAGAAGACATCTTTTTAAAGATTGCTTTCACAAGTTTTATTACTTTATTACAAAAATACTGCTCTGGAGAAAAATGCTTTACCAAGCTAACGTGATAAATTGTTTGCACTGGATAAAAACTTTGGCCTACTTCTTCCTTCTTCCTCTGAAGCCTCTGACCGAGCCTTGACCGAAGCAAATGGATGATGGAACTCTGGAGGAAAGATAATAATCAACACATAGTTCTGATCCCTGAGTCTACAGGGTAATGAAACTCTTAATCAAGCATTTATATGAATCCATGACCATGAATCCACCCACTTGTATGAATATCGTGTCTTTAGATTAGCTGTCTGCATTGGTTCGGTTTCTACAGTGTTTGTGCTCTCTGGCTCTGGGGTCAAAGAGAAGTCCATCGACTCACTTTCTTGTTGAATAGTTGTTGTTTCAGAAACCTCCATATGTGCATCCTTCTGCTTTTGGGTCTTTTTTTCTTGCTTTCTGTTGATTTGCATAAGATGATGGTAAAAAAAAAAAATCTTAAGTGATCAAATAGCCAAAAATGTAATTATATAATGCTGTTCAGCTGAAATATTGAAATGACTAGATATGAAAGAAAAAGTAGAATTTCTATAAATCAAAAATGACCACAATTTACATTAGTATTAATATCAAACCTTCCGCTAATTTTTGCTTTGTCAAATCTGAAATCTGCTGGATAGCTATGTGTTCTGATAAGATGATCTTTCCTCTCTTTGCTTGTTTTGAATTTCAGTCCACATCCTTCCACCAAGTACTCATACTGAAAATCAATATTAACAAGACACAATCAGCAATAAAATAAAAATTATAAAAATTAGCAAAGCTGAAAAATATTTGCTGATTTAAACAGTGTATGAAAAGTGTACTCATATATTCTTTATTTCTGGTATTTCTGTGCCATTAAAATCAGTGTTTCAATGTTTCAAGCTACTAAAACACACTGCATTTAACACAACTTTCTGTTGAAACCAGTAGGTGGCAGCATTTTGCTATATAAAAAATATGTTTGCTCTCATTTAATTTAAAGGGTTAGTTCACCCAAAAATGTAAATTAGCCCATAAATTACTCACCCTCAAGTCATCCTAGGTGTATATGACTTTCTTCTTTCAGACGAATCCAGTCGGAGTTATATTAAAAATTGCCTTTGATCTGTCAAGCTGTTTAATGCCACTCAGCGGGTGTCGCATGCATCAGTCCAAAAGAAGCTAAATAAAAAGCGCCCATCCATAAAAAAAGTGTCTCACACGGCTCCAGGGGGTGAACAAAGGCCTCCTGTAGCGAAATGATGCGTTTTTGTAAGAAAAATATCCATATTCAAAACGTAATAATCACTTTAATCTAGCTTGCGCTCACTGTTATACACTGAAGCAGTTCCGGGCGGATGTTGTATGAGGCCAGTTTTGCACATGTGCCGCTCAGAAGTGACGAACGTGGAAATGCAGCAGAGAGATCAAAACAAAACAACGGTCACTTATTAGAAGTACAAAACGAGGATTTGTAAAGAAGAACGTCAGAGAATTTCGATATAAGCCAAGAGGAGACTGGTTTTCCTTTGCTAAAGTAAGGAAACTTTGCTTCCTTTGCTCCTGTTAACAAACGTTGGTTTTCATGAGACTCACTGGCACATGCGCAAAGTTGACCTCATATGTCATCCGCCCGGAGCTGCTTCCATGTACAACTGCTGGCGCAAGCTACATTAAAGTGATTATTACGTTTTGAATATGGATATTTTTCTAACAAAAACGCATCGATTTGCTACAGGAGGCCTTTGTTCACCCC
>NW_015505640.1:319759-339780 GCF_001515645.1 Sinocyclocheilus grahami | reverse complement strand
ACATTAAAGTGATTATTACGTTTTGAATATGGATATTTTTCTAACAAAAACGCATCGATTTGCTACAGGAGGCCTTTGTTCACCCCTCGAAGCCGTGTGAGACACTTTTTTTATGGATGGGCGTAGTGCTGGGCGGTATGACCAAAAATTTATATCACAGTATTTTTCAAAATTATACCGGTTCCACGGTACATGACGGTATTTTTTTTTCGTGGCTTTTTATTTAACTTCTTTTGGACTGATGCATGCATCACCCGCTGAGTGGCATTAAACAGCTTGAAAGATCAAAGACCATTTTTTATATAACTCCGACTGGATTCGGCTGTAAAAAGAAAGTCATATACACCTAGGATGGCGTGAGGGTGAGTAATTTATGGGCTAATTTTCATTTTTGGGTGAGCTAACCCTTTAATGTATACTCTTCTGTGCAAATGTATAATATAGTTATGAACATCAATTATTAAATGATTTTATGTAGTATTTCCATGAGAAAGTAATATAAAAACATCAAATGTATATGTGGTTAGCATGCACAACGAAAAACTATTTTTGTTCTAAGGTCCAATAGTTGTTACCTAAATATATGCAAATACCTAAATAATTCACAGAAGACTGCCTCCAGTGACAACTTAATCAAACTGTGGTAAATAAAACTAAAATTTAGTATGCTTATAGTCCTACAAATACCACTGAAAGTGATCACACAACCTCTTACAACAAGTAACAACAACATGTACAGTATCACTCACTACACTCCTATAACATATGATATTACAAATGACATTACCATGCATTGTTTCTCCGCCATGATCTGGAAGAGGGAGTCGTGCCACTCTAAGATGTGCATCTCCAGCAGTCGGTTTGATGGAAATGAGCGCTTGCAGTTGGAACACACATTTCGATGTAATGAATTGTAGTGGTGTTCATACCCTTCCAACGTGTCAAATAACTGCCTGCATCCCGCAATGTGACATCTGAACTCAGAGATACTGAGAAGAGGGTTGAGAAATTAGTGGCACATTAGTATCAAGTCAAGAGGATGTCGCTCAAAATGTTTCACCACTCATCCAAGTGAGGTCATCAGTAATCTTATGATCTAGATTGCCCAGCACTGGACCTCATCAGAATCAGATACTGTGACATTACTCAATAATAATACTACAATCTACACTACTGATACTTATAGTAATCTATCAAATTGCATAAAGACAGCTACAAAAAAATAAACATCCATTTGACCATAATAAATAGCCTATGCAAGAACATTTTATAACGACCTGGACTGATATTCTTCATAGACATGCTAATTATTTAGTATTAAAAGTTTTATCAAATAAGATGAATACTAATTATCTCAATTGGACCTACCAATTAATTTTATGCTTATGAGTAATTTGTTAATTCATAATTTGCCTAATTACAAAGCAATATTAATAGTGAAACGACATTACTCACGTCGGAGGATGTTCATCATCTGCAATAGCCGTCACGACCTCCTGTAGGTACATGTGCCTGTGTATGTCCCATCCTGTTGAATTACACATGGAGGAATCGGGATATTGGTAAATATCCCATCATCATATCACAGTCACGTAATTTCTTCGTCACTCTTAAATAACCCATTGAGAGATAAACATGCAATTGTTGTTATATATTAGCAGAAGGAAGGCACTTTTCTGAAATGCAATAACCTTTTCTATCGATCCAGTCGAAGAATCTACATACCTCAAAACATTCATCTTCTACAGCAAATCGAAGTAGTTGAGGTCTGAATCCAAAAGGTGAACAAGTATTTTCACCTTCTGTGTCTTTTTGTTGTAAACAATGCCACTCGGATCCCCTATTTTCAATTACCGGTATCTTTTCTGCAGGAATGTGTGGTGCTGTAGAACCCAATAGCTGAATTAATTCAGGCTGCAGCATTATGTTCAGGCTGTAGCATTATCAACATGCTCCATGTATAAACCGATTTGCGATTCCGTGTCAAAATAAAAACTCTCAAATTTAAAGCCAGTTGAGGGCACGCAGGGCGCACGATTGCATGAGAAACGTGTCATTTTATTTTGATGCAAAACAAAGTATAATCTAATGAAAAAGATGTTTGTTTTATAGCCCTTCATATACGTCTGAAACCCCAATAGCTGAATTAATTCAGGCTGCAGCATTATGTTCAGGCTGTAGCATTATCAACATGCTCCATGTATAAACCGGTTTGCGATTCCGTGTCAAAATAAAAACTCTCAAATTTAAAGGGCAGTTGAGGGCACGCAGGGCGCACGATTGCATGAGAAACGTGTCATTTTATTTTGATGCAAAACAAAGTATAATCTAATGAAAAAGATGTTTGTTTTATAGCCCTTCATATACGTCTGAAAGCCAGTGCCTACACTACCTTTAAATAAGCAGGGGGGAAAAAGAAACTAAAAGCAAAACTGTCAAAACTGCACCTGCAGAATATAACCACAGGATGTCAGCAGAGTCATTCCAGTTATGCTTTTCATCCATCCATCTTGTCAAATATTCAGGGCCGGATTTACCTCTTTTCGTGACATAGGCAAAACAAAACATTTTGGCCCCCCTTCCCTAATATAATATACCTACTTACCACCAAAGCAAACAAAAATATTTCTTAATCAGTGGAAACCGTTACAGTGTTTTCTATCGCAATAAGTGCTTGCGTTCAATCAAATCGAATGCAGTTCTTAATTTGTTTGAGAACTTAAGCCTTGTTCAGACTGTCAGCCCAAATCCGATTTTGTGCAAATTCCAAAATGTCATTTTAGAGCTAATAATAGAGGCTTGAGCCATTGATATGCAAGGTAACACAATTATTAATGCAGTCTAACGCAGTTAGAGAGAGCGAGAGATTAATAAGTGTGAAAACTTGCGTCTCTCAGCAGTATTCAGCAGCAGCATCTACTAATAGCGAATCTTTAAGTTGAGCTGCTTCAAGAACCTCGCTACTGAGAAATGTCATGTAGCTTTTCAGCTGCGAAACTATTTTATTGATCAATTCGCGGTGCAGCCGCAGGCAGCGCTGATGAAGTTTCAGTCCGCGTCTCCGCGTGTGTGCGAGACCGCCTGTGCGTGTCTGCACTGTGTGTGTCTGTGAGAGAGAACTGGAGAAAGAAAGCTGATTTCCGTACATAAAAAAAGTTGAAGACATGGAAATAGTTTGCCATTTTTACCCTATTTGTTATATTTATTTGCTCAATGTCTTCTGGGGTTTTGGTTCTTTTACTGTTGTATATATCCCATAGTAGCCTATAACAAAAATATTAGCCTATATATCTCCTCATTGTGTTTGGGCCCCTCTGGACGAGCAAGCATAGACACGAGCCTAGAATGCCTGTGCGTAAATCCGGCCCTGCACATATTAATATTAATATCTTAATATATTGGCTAAAGTATTACTGACAACAAACGAACAATTTGAAATTATATTAGTTCTCTTACGCGATAATCGCAATCAAGTGAACAAGTGGTTAATTTTTTATTGTTTCATTGTTACTGTTTCATGTCCTTGGCAATATATTCATAATTATTAATAACTAATATTCCAAGTGTTTCTTTTAGTTTCCATTTTTCTAATCAAAATATTAAAATAAGCCTACATTTTATTTGGAATGTTGTTTTAAATGGTAATCATTTTATGTTTTTCCTGTGTCCTCAATTTCACTTTATGTCCCAACTGATTTTTTGTTTTGTTTTTTTGTAATAACGAACAAAACCTAGTTCCTCAATGACATCATCCTCCAGGAGATTACATCATTTTTATTTGGAAAGTGGCACAAAAATAGGGGTAAGATATGCACCACATATTTTAGTCATTTTCGTTATTCATTCAAACTTATTGGCAAATCATTCGATTTGAATTCACAGTGTTGCTATTATAACATATCCTCAATTAAAATGTGAGCAATTCAATATTTACATATTCATATGTAAGTCATAGAATAAATTGAGCTTTCAGATGATCTCTTTTACTGGGATTGTGCCTTGTCTGTTATTGGTTATTCAATTATTCTACTAAATTGTCAAAACACAATTTTAAATAGAATAGATAATTTAGTATTTTCATATTAATGTTACTTTAAAAAAATTATCTATCATATCTATAAAATAAAATTAAATGATATCAAAAGTCATTTATACATTCTGCAAAGGTTTAGCCTATAGGGCTTCTTACCCTGGTTGTAGGCCTCTATGAATAATTGTACATTTAGTTCTAGGACACTCTTATGATTTCCCTTAATACCACATGGCTGCATCATCATTCTGTACATGCTAAACTTTCTATATATGCTAGTTTAAAAGTAAATGCACATTCTACTTAGGTGTGTATCTTTCCCCATCTTACCCTAATATCAGTGGATTCTGTAAGGTTTTGAGGTATTAATTTGAACAGAAATACATACACAAGCATATTCACTCCAGTTACAGAGTTGAAAAGATACTAAAGCTACAAAATCTAAAGTACATTCCTTTCAGATAGGCTGTGTGGTAGCCTACATATATAGCCTAGAAATAGTCAAAAAAATAAATAAAAAAAGTTTATTTAATTGTTGTGTCTCGAAAAATTACTGACACATTTACTGGGCTGTGACTCATTAGTGACCGGTTTGCTGTTACCGGATGAGGAGGTCGTCGTCTGTTTATGCTAATTTACCGGATAACCGAGGCGGAGCTTTAACATTCAAGTAGCCGAGTTCCCACAGCAGCCCATGAGTCCCGGAGCGAGTCCCCAGGACACAGAACCATGCGATACACTGGATTATTTATATCGCTGCTTTCCTTTGTTTATACATGGGGTGAGCGCGCAGAATTATGAGAATCCTTTTACAGCGCGTGATGTGTTTTTAATCTACTGATTACACATACTGATTTGTTTATTCACTGTTGCTTTAGAGAATCTTGAGGCAGCGAACCCAGCTTTGCCTCATGTGATGCGCTATGATGTGATCCGACTCCGACCTCAGGCACTGAAAGAGCGAGCGAGGAGGAGCGCCCCTTCTCTCAAGGTCCGCTCATTTTCAGATTCGTTTTGTAAATTGAAATATTATTGACATCTCTTGGGATGCTTGATTTGACTTTTATTCATGCGTGCTTGCTTTCACCCGTTTAGACATATCCTGAACAACTTGAATGTGATTTGGCTGTAGATGGGAGGAACTTCACACTTTCTTTGCACAAAAATAGGTGAGAATGTGACTATATAGAAATGTATATAATGCCTTGTATTCATAACCAACCCAGTGAATTTTTTTATTCAACAGGGAGCTTTTAGGAAAACATTACACCCTCTCACATTATACCGAAGATGGGATTTCAGAGACAGAGTCTTCAGACAACATTGTATGTTTAAACAGTAAAATAGCTTATTTCTTTTTGACACAGTATGTGAATGTTGCTGCTTAACTGTACATAATCTGTTTTTGACTTCAGGATCACTGCTACTATCAGGGACATGTCCATGATTTTGAAGACTCTTCAGTCAGTGTTGGACTTTGCTCTGGAATGGAGTAAGAACATTTTCTATTTAAACCTTTTTTATGTAAACTTTAGACATGATTGAACGTTAAATGAATTAAAATATATATATTAAAATAAATTATATATAACCTGAGTCTGATTTGTGTACAGTAAAAAATATACGTATTTCAGAGTTTCATTTTTTGGATTGTGCCTGTAATAAGTTGCTTTAGATAGTGTCTAGTGTTTACTGACCCACAAATATTTTCTACACTTCTCCCTCCTTTTAAAATATTGTATCTTCTTCATCCTTTAGAGGGTTTCTGAGGGTCAAAAATCAAGTTTATTTGATTGAGCCCCTAGAAGAGTCTTTGGATGGCGACCATGCTATTTATAAGCAAGAGCATTTAAGGACCAAGCAAGGGGCCTTTGGATACATTAATGACACAGTCTATAACCTTGGTCCAAAGTCTAGTGGGCTGTATAAAGGCAAAAATATGGTAATGATATTCTAATGATTCAATTAAATTCATGTTATTTGTATAGCGCTTTATACATATTGTTTCAAAGCAGCTTTATATGAGATGCATTGCAATGAACAGTAGTTTGTTATCAGAGGTGACTATGTCAAAGTAATGTCCATATGGCAGAATCATGCAGTTAATTAATGACATTTATTCAAGCAAGTAACAATCTCTTGTTGAATGTAAGCTTATTATATGAGAAATATATTTAGCGTCATATATTTAGTGTTGTTTCCGACATAGAAAATAAAACCTGTACTTGCTCCTTATTTCATTATTAAGCAACATGTTTAATTTGTACCTCAACAACTTATTTATGATGTGTTTACCATGAACAGTTTTATGACAATAGCTTTATTTCAATTGATCTTCAGAAAAACAAAGCCCCCAGAGGAGGACAGCGGATTGTTGAGATGGTTTTGGTCGTTGATCATACAGAGGTATGAATTTGGTTAATGGAAAAAATATCTTATACTGATGTGTTGTGTTTATATTGTTAAAATATATCTACACATTTTTCTTCAGTACAACACGTTTGGAAGTTTTAAAAAGATTGAAGAAAGAATGATGTTGGTCGCAAATCACGTAGACAAGGTATCATACAACTTTCATTATTCATACAACTGGTCTTAAATTAATTAACAGATTATACCTGGTTACAATATGATTTTCAAAATAATATTTATAGAAATTATTTTGCTCATGTTCAGCTTTACCGGCCATTAAACATACGTGTCAGGTTGGTTGGACTTGAGATTTGGTCTCAAAGAGACTTGATTGATGTCAGCCATATACCAAATCTTACTCTGGAACGGTTTTTACAATGGCGTCAGGATAGCCTGCTCAAGAGGAAGAAACATGACAATGCCCATTTTATTACGTGAGTCACTGACTGCTCATCTTAATCAGTTTCTGTGCTTTGAATGCCACATTTTTACTCACACTAAACACTTCCCTTTAAAATGTGTCTTACCGCAAGCTTTAAAACGTTTATTTTAATTTTTTTAAATAGTATGGAACAACAAAAATATCATTTAATGCCTTAAGTTCTCTCTTTTGTTTTTAATCAGTGCTGTAGATTTTAAAGGATCTACAGTTGGGTTGGCTACAGTGTATGCTATGTGCTCTCCATCCTCTGGTGCTGTGAATGAGGTATAATTATGAGCATATGTTTATATATGTAAATTAACAGATTAAGAAATGGTACAGTACTTTCCTAGTGTTTGAAAGAAAGCTTTGGTTGTGGTGAATAATATTAATGACATAAGATGTATTTTTCTTTACAAAGGACCATAATAAAAATCCCATTGCAGTGGCTTCTACCATTGCCCATGAAATGGGGCATAATCTGGGCATGTCACATGATGATCCAAACTGTGGATGCTCCTCTGGCAAGGGCTGCATTATGTCCGACACCATTGGGTGAGGCTAATTGAAAATACTTTTGATTAGAATGCATTTATGCAATGGCACAAGAGATAGGCAACTATGACATTTTTTCTGCGGTTTAATGTTTCCACAGACCATAATTTTCTTTCATACTTTTCCAACAGGTATGTTTACCCTGATTCCTTCAGTACTTGCAGTCAATCATCCTTAAAAGCATTTTTGCAGAGCTATGACACCAGCTGTTTACTAGACATGCCAAATGAGGGTGAACTATATGGAGGCCCAGTTTGTGGAAACGCTTTTGTTGAAAAAGGCGAGGAGTGTGACTGCGGAACTGCTGAGGTGTAACATGTTTTATAAAATTGACACAGCTTTGGTTTGCCAGTTAAAATATGACTAAAATAGATTTGTGTATTTGACAATTTATCCACTACCGTTAAAAGGTTTGGGGTCAGTAACAATACAGTAAAAACAGTAATATTCTGAAATATTATTTTGATTTGTTGTAAAATATTTCAATTTAAACTACCATCATTACAATTTAAAATAACTGTTTTCTGTAATGTAATGTAAAATGTAATGTAAAAATCTATTCATGTGATGGCCAAGCTGAATTTTCAGCAGTCATTACTCCAGTCTTCAGTGTTACATTATCCTTGAGAAATCATTCTAATATACTGATTTGGTGCTCAAGAAACATTTCTTATTATTATCAATCTTGAAAATAGTTTTGCTGCTTTTTTTTTTTTTTTTGGAAAACATGATAGTTTTTTCAGTATTCTTTGATGAATAGAAAGTTCAAAAGAACAGCGTTATGTCTTTATTGTTTCTTCACTTTTGATAAATTTAACGTGTCCTTGCTGAATGAAACTATCAATTTCTTAAAAAAATCTTACTGATCCCAATTATAGTTTTTCAAAAACAAAACATTAGTCGCAAGCCAGAATACTGACCCCAAACTTTTGAACGGTGGTGTATTCTGGAAAAACATTCTTCTTTTTTTTTGACCGCAATAATTTTTGAATTTTAGGAATGTAACAATCCCTGCTGCAATGCCACAACCTGTCAACTTACCGTAGGTGCCCATTGTGCACATGGAGAGTGCTGCCACAATTGCCAGGTATCCGCAAAGCTACCCACCAAGCTCAACAGGAAGACCATATTAAAGTTGTTATTGGACTGAAAATACATGTAAAAGTAGATTATTGCCTCAATCTGTTTTGTTAATCCTCCCTTGTAGCTGAAACATTCAGGTAGCCTGTGCAGAAAGAGTGCTCACGACTGTGATTTGGACGAGTACTGTACAGGAGTGTCAGCCTTCTGTCCCGAAGATGAATATAAGATGAATGGACTCCCTTGTGATTATAATCAGGGCTACTGTTACAATGGACAATGTCCAACACATAAGGAACACTGTAAGATGCTGTGGGGATCAGGTACTATTCTCACTGAGCCATTGCTCAAACACTGCTTTTTGGCTGCTCTCTTATGTTTTTACAATTTAACAAAAAAGCCTTACGGCTTTTTTGTTGTTGTTAAATTAATGTTTGTTTGTTTTTTTTTAAATAAAGTTTCATTTATGAATATTTAAAAATCAATCTGGTACATGTTTAGATGCTGAAGTGGATGCTGACACTTGCTTTCGATATAATGTAATTGACAGCACCTCCAAGAGTGCTGAGTAAGTGTAACTTAACTTTTCTTTGATGGCTAAAGACTAAAAATAGTATTTTGTACATTGTTTTCTATCAACACAATGGTATTCTGAATCCTACAGGCACATGATGTGTGGGAAAATATACTGTTATGGTGGGAATGCTTTCCCCATAACCATGAGTACTGTACAGGAGTGTCAGCCTTCTGTCCCGAAGATGAATATAAGATGAATGGACTCCCTTGTGATTATAAACAGGGCTACTGTTACAATGGACAATGTCCAACACATAAGGAACACTGTAAGATGCTGTGGGGATCAGGTACTATTCTCACTGAGCCATTGCTCAAACACTGCTTTTTGGCTGCTCTCTTATGTTTTTACAATTTAACAAAAAAGTCTTGCAGCTTTTTTGTTGTTGTTAAATTAATGTTTGTTTGTTTGTTTGTTTTTTTAAAATAAAGTTTCATTTATGAATATTTAAAAATCAATCTGGTACATGTTTAGATGCTGAAGTGGATGCTGACACTTGCTTTCGATATAATGTAATTGACAGAACCTCCAAGAGTGCTGAGTAAGTGTAACTTAACTTTTCTTTGATGGCTAAAGACTAAAAATAGTATTTTGTACATTGTTTTCTATCAACACAATGGTATTCTGAATCCTACAGGCACATGATGTGTGGGAAAATATACTGTTATGGTGGGAATGCTTTCCCCATAACCAACAGAAAATCATCAGTAACTATTCAATCGAGAACCTGCTATATGGCTGTGGATTCCTCACCCACAGATGACTTAGGGATGGTTCCAGCAGGCACCAAATGTGGCATTAATAAGGCAAGTATATAATGAATGTATATTGCCTTGCACAAAATACAAAGTGTATAAAACCTTTATTTAGTTTATATATATATATATATATATATTATATTTTATATATATTATTTTTTTTTTCATTCAACAGGTGTGTTACAACAACCTTTGCCAAGACGTTAGTATATACGGCTCTGAGAACTGCTCTAATAAATGCAACAGTCGTGGGGTGTGTGATTTATTTATTTTTTTTCCATTTTCCCATTTCTTTTATAACTTATTTTGTTTCTCTTTTTTTTAAAGAAAAGCATTATTGCATGGAGTGTTTGTCATTCTGTGATATTGTAAAAGTCATTCCATTTTTCCATTTAGTCATTCAAATCCATTTTGAATGGATTTAGTTTAAACACATGTAAACATATTTCTGATTTATATTTTAAAGGTGTGTAACCATGAGAGGAAGTGTCACTGTGATCCAGGATGGGCACCACCCTATTGTGGTGTTCAATTCTCAGAACTTCAAAAAAGTAAACCAACATCCTTACCATATCTGTACTACTTAATGAAATTCAATCATTGACCGTACAAAACTAATTCTGTACCATGTCATATGTGTACCTTTACAGTGAGAAAAGAATCTGTGATAATTGGAGTGACTGTATCTGTAGTTGTTCTTGGATTGATCATTATTATTGGAGCACTGGTCTGTCACAGGAACAAAATAACAGAATTTAGAAAGAAAAGGTAGGATCTGTTATGCAACTGACAATCATGAACTATCAATTTCTGTTATCATTTAAATTATTGTACTAATAATGAAGGACATTCTGTTCTAAAAGGTCTTTGAAGGACATCCACACTTCCTCAGGTCAGTGTAATCCAGCATTCCAACCAGGAAGTGCAAAGAACAGCCCCAGATGCACACAACCACGCATAAGTCAACCAACTTTCCTCGAGTCATCCACTGCTCTGGCCTGCAAACCTCTCTATTCTCCAGCTATGCCCTCTAGACAAGCACCATTGGTAAAGTCATTCATTTAGCCTTGAAAGCCCTGTTTAATTTGTGCTTACAAAAAGTCAATTTTAGGATGAAAGACATAATCTTTCTACCACTTATTTCTCACTATGCACAGCCTCCAAAGAATGTACCACAAACTAGGACAGAACAGGTAGTTTATCTTCTCTAAAAATGCATGTAATTATTTACAAATATTCCTGGCTAAAACTGTTTTAATAAAAATGAAAATGTACGTCCCTATTTTATTAGATTGTGAAACCTTCCATCCCACCTCCTGGTATTTCCAGAAACATTCATCCTGTTCAGGTGAGGCCCGGAATGTCTTAATATTACCTACCATGAAGTTGTTTTAAATTGTAATAATATTTCACAATTTTACTGCTTTTGCTGTATTTTTATCAAATAAATGAGTATAAGAGACTGCAAAATGTACCCACCCCAAACTTTTTAACAATAGTGTACATACTGTATAATTAAGTATAACTTTCATAATATTAATATTGGTTACTTTTAATGACTCTTAAGCTCATTACAGATGTGACATAAACGTCCTTACTTTAGTGATTTGCTTATGTTAGCATTTTGCCTTATTTATAATTTTCCTAAACCTTTTTGTTGTTTGTTTTGTGATACTTGTGGTTTTTGCACTCAGACGAAGGCTTTTTTTTTGCCCACCTAATATTTAAAATCCAAACGTGCAATGATCTCAGCTGGTCTGATTTTACTCTTTAAATATGAGAGTTTTTATTTAATGTTCCTCTAACAACCATACTAGTACCTGTACCTCTGAGATAGAACGGGATTTGGTCACGCTGCCACGCAGACCCTTGTTTAAAATGATGGACGGGCTCAAACAATTAGACGAAGAAGCTTTGCAAGACCTCTATGCGTGGATAGACAAGATACCGTTCTCCAGACGGTATCTTAAGAGGTTTTGGTGATGGAGGTATTTAATTCCTTCAAGAAACAAATAAAACCGCTAACTTAACTATGTATGATGTTTGTTGACATTTTAAGAAGTGTTGCCCTGCATTTGACTAGATTAAAGTAATATAATATTATTATACGTACAGTTCTTATTACACTTACAAAAATGTGTTTTAGCTATATAGCATTTTACTCAGTTCAGTATTGTCAGTGAGTATTTGAACGATTTCCATAAGCAGTTTTGACTGCAGAGGTAGTAGTGAAGCATTTCTTCCCTAAGCTGGTGGAGCTGCACAACTACACGCCCGCGCATTCCAGGCAACAGAAGCTGAGTAACTGGAGTACCCTGAGCAGCAGGCAAGTATATTTATTTGTTCTCCATGCAGACAGTAATGCAAACACCGCATTGCTTATCTGACCCCCGAGTGTCGCTTGACACATTCCCTGGAGGATTGCAGGAATGTGACATTACACCTCAGCAACAACACTGGGATCTCCTGTTGACCTGTTAACACTGGCTGGGTCTAAAAGTGAGCTGCCTACCTAGACAGCATATTTGGGCATCATATGTAGAGCAATGGGGGAAATAGACAACAGTTTTCCTATCAAGTGTGGAGTGCTTTTTATAATGGATGGATGCACTTTATTGAACTTCAAAATCTCAAAACCCATTCACTGCCATTATAAAGCTGGGAAGAGCCAGGACATTTTAATATAACTCTGATTCCTATCTCTTATGTTTGTCTAGAATTGGACAGCACACAACTGCTCCATGTTCTCATTTCAGAAAAGTTTTCTCTAAGCTGAACTTCCATATACCTGAGAAGATGGTGAAGAAAATTGTAGTCAGCACAGCGGGCTGCATCCAGTCCTTTGCTCTCTTAGAGAGAAGATAGAGGGAAAACGAGCAGGAAAACAATTAGATGGCACACAGGTGGGTCTGTGTGTGTATTTGCAATTGCATTGCTACAGCATCTTTCTTTCAATATCACTTCCTCTTTCTTTATAATGGTTGAATGAACAGTAATCTAACCCTGCCTTATTCTTTTTTATAGGACTTTACAGCACTACAAATGGACAACCAAGATCAGGTAAATACTGTAAAACATAGAAATGTGGATTTAGCTTACCATTGTTTATAAGCTACAGTAGGGAAGTGAAGGTCATCTTGAGGAGGTACGACAATGAGCCCATGACCCAGCAGTAGTGGGTGGGGAGGGCCTGTCGAAAGACCTCCTGGGCTGTGGTCTGGTTTAGTAGCAGACTCTGGATTCGAGTCTAGGTTCATTAAAGGGATAGTTCACCCAAAAATGAAAATTACCCCATGATTTACTCACCCTCAAGCCATCCTAGGTGTATATGACTTTCTTCTTTCAGACAAATACAATTGTATTTATATAAAAAAAATGTTGAGAGGGTGGCGTTCCAGTGGATGACATAGGACGTAGGCGTAAGCTCCTGTGAGAAGTGAAGAACATGGAAGCGCAGTGGAGAGAGCAAAACAAAACACCGGTCATGTATTAGAAGTACAAAACGAGAATTTGTAAAGAAAAATGTTGGAGAATTTCAATATAACCCAAGAGGAGACTGGTTTTCCTTTGCTGTGAACAAAACTTGGCTCTCGTGAGGCTAGCATATTCTCATATGCTATGCTATGCTTCGCCTGTCTCCTTTAGAATCGTGAGGATGCTGGAGCCTATTGTGACAAACAAAAGACATGAAGACCAAACACAAAAATCTACATCATTGCTGGTACAATAATACATACAATACAATCGACACATCATCTATACGCAGGAAGGAAATGGATGGATGATCTAATTTTTGCACTGCTTTTTTTACATACTCAAAATGACTCACAGTGCTAACCTCAATAACCACCCACATAAATGAAGTAGCAGAAGTCAGTGGCCAGGTAGCAGAAGTCCCACACCATATCTACTGTTTTCTGTCAAGGGAGAATATACAGTATAAACTAGATTTGTGCTGGCTGTTTCCTCATATGAGCTGTGATGATTCTTGTTAATGCTAGTGAGAATGGTAATATAATTAAACTGCTTAATTAGCTCATCAGTTGTATACTTGGAAATATTGAATATTTGGAAATGTGACATCATTAGATTTTTTAGGAAGCTTAGCATTCATGAGGTCTGTGGTCATACAGTAGTCTGGTTGTCACTCAGACTAACACAGCCCTGGCCTCAATAACTGTAAACCAAACTAGCAAGTTTAGCAAGTGAAGTGTGGCAAGGAACAATGATGCCCTTTTATGTACAAAGAGGAGCAGTTTCCTTTGTGGTTTTGTGATGATTTGTCTGTGAGGTTTTGTGTCAGACCCTCTGGTTAGTTCATGCAAAAGCAACATTTCTGTCATCATTTACTCACTTTAATGCTGTATGATTTAATTTATTCTCTGGAACACAAAAGAAGATATTTTGAAGAATGTTTCAACTGCTTTTGCCCATACAATGAACAAAACCTCACTGGACCGCACTAAATTTCATTGTATGGACAAATAAACAAGGCTTCTTCCAAAAGCTAAGGCAGCTGACTTTTTACCTTGATGCCTTATCAGGCTATGACTTTGCAGGCAATGTTAGCGCATAAAGGTACCTCCTGAAACAGACCTCTGAGGCAGCATAAAGGTTTAATAATCTGCAGCCAAATAAGCTTTGGTGATAACTAAGCAGATATTTAATTACTACAATACTAACTTCAGTCAAACAAGCAAATGATTAATGTACATTTACCACCAACCACCATTTTGTGTGCTCCAGTTACAATTTTAGCTTGATAAACAGTTATGGAAACTGTTTTTCTCTATGTATAATAAAATGGACTAACAAAACAGCTGTGTTTGGAAATAGGGCAAATTAACTGCATTGTCAGCACTCTTAACATTACATAGAAGGGGGCCAGATAGGTCAACTCTCCATTACCCACACCTCATCATCATGGCATCTTAGTCGTGACATCATCTGGTTTCAGGTCCAACTCCCTCTTTTCATGCTAGAAAAGGTCCTGCGTCCATCAGCTCCATTCACCAGATAGCCCTTATCATTTCCAACAGGCTCAACACATTTGGCTAAAAGCCCTTTCGACCATAGAAAACTCAAGCAAACAGTAGATTATTGAGTCTATTATGAGACCAGAGAGGCTAGATGGTTTCTGATATATCATATTATCGAAGTGCAAACCATTTCTATTGAGGAAACAGGAATCCTGTGCTTTTTACTTTTCTTTTTCCTGTAAATGCTCTGCAATTTTAACTTGTTATTTTATGTTTTAATGGGATGTTTATAAGGTGAAGCACAGCTGGTGTTGATGATTCAGAGCTCAGAGCCAAATAAAACTCCCGCTACTACAGTCTGGTGCCCTGTCAATGTGTCTTTTTGACCTTATTGTGTTTAATGGGTTCAAATGGCGTCTAATTAGT
The DNA here is from genome assembly GCF_001515645.1 of Sinocyclocheilus grahami. NCBI lineage: Eukaryota > Metazoa > Chordata > Actinopteri > Cypriniformes > Cyprinidae > Sinocyclocheilus > Sinocyclocheilus grahami. The sequence continues at coordinate 324,545 of NW_015505640.1, read as the reverse complement.
TTACCCTTCCTGGCTAAGCAATTCTCATGAGCTTAAACATCTTAAAGTATGGGGGAGTTCCACTCAGCTAGAGGAAATTGATTCAGGGTATCGTGAGGGTAAAGTCTCAGTGCCTGAATTTAGCCTGGAGAGATCCTGAATGCACTGTCAATGCCAAGACCCGGCAGTTGAGTTTTAGGCTGTCGCCTAAGACACATTTGTACATTAGCATGTTTGCCTGTCTGCTAAAGCCCTTTGTTTAAAAATGATTAAAAGAAAATGTTTATTAAAAAAATATATCTTATTCCCTTTCTCTGTTTGCCCAAATCATCTGATGGTTATTGAGGCCACTCGTACCAATCCTGCCACTGTGAAGAAGACAGGCAATGTCAGGTACTGAGTGATGAACTGTGATGTGAAAATAACTTTCTGAGGTTCATGAAGTCTTTCATGTAGGCCTATGAAAAAAATCTACATTTATAATGGACTTGTGTGTTGGAAATCTTGTATAGTCCTGCTGCAGCCTTGGAAACAAATGTGGATCCAGCCGTCCGTTTGCTCTTGGAGGAAAAGGAGCAAGCCATTTTGGCTTTACAGGAGACTGTTGAGGTAAGGTTTTGATGCTAAAATACTTTTTCCTTTTCCAGTTTAATATGCAGAGACTAGTTTATTGGTTGAGTTCCCAGAAAAGTGTAAGCACTGTTGCTATCTGGTGTTTTCAGCATTGCAATGCAAACAGTATTCAGTCATTATTTTTACAGTTTCGAAACACTGCACCTTTAAAGCCGGCATGAAATTAAATCTTCTGTTTTCTAAATGCATGTTATTAATCTTATTGTGAACAATTTATCAATGCATGGTATTATTTAATAATAAAACTATAATTTTGTAGTAAAACAAAATATCAACACTCAATCTTTTTGTGAAACGACAGACTTCTCTCTTGTGATGTACACTCTTAAAAATAAAGGTGCTTCACGATGCCATAGAAGAACCTTTTTGTCTAAATGGTTCCATAAAGAACCTTTAACATATGAAGAACCTTTCTGTTTCACAAAAGGTTCTTTGTGGCGAAAGAAGGTTCTTCAGATTACAAAAAGGTAAGAAAGAGATGGTTCTTTAAAGAACCTTTGACTGAATGGTTCTTCTATGGCATCGCTTGAAGAACCTTTTGAAGCACCTTTATTTTTAAGAGTGTATGCTGGATTTCTCCAATCATTTCACAAGCTTGCATTCATCTACATCAACAACAATCAGTAGTACCATGTCCCCATCCTTCATTTTTTTTCTTAGAATGTGTTACACTCAGATGTACATCACAATACAGAAGAAATGATCTGTTGATTTGTTTAATTGCGACTGTAATGTGCATAAGAATTAGTAAAAATGTATTCCAAATCTTTTTTTTCTTGCATGAAATCTTTAAAAAATGCAGATGTTCTTTAAAAATGTGAAATCGTAAGTTTCAGCACCTTTAGCATACAATGCCAGCTGGCGAGAGATGCTTGCTTCACAAAAGGAAATGTGTCTTCCTGTGCTGTTCTCCTGGCTAGTGGTCAAGGGCAGCAGGTCACATGTTCTCTGACATGTTTCCTGTCACCGTTGCAAATGTGGTAAAAAAACTGCAAGGTTGTTAAATGAGTCACTGTGAGTTCAGCAGCTGTGATATTTGTCACTTGACAGTTAGTAAGACTAGTTTAAGGTTGCAGTGACACTAATAATTTCAACAGTTTGCATTTCAATTCAAATAAAAAGATATTCAGAAACTTCAGTTTGTTTTTTTGTGCTGCTTTAAAGCCCTTGGTTTGCAGGTATTATATCATAAACCTACAACTGGTGTTGAATATAATACCTGCAAACCAAGGGCTTTACAGCAGCACAAAAGAACAAACGGAAGTTTACTGTCACAATCATCCTGTAGCATTGTCATTTCCTTCCATAGAAACTTTGATGACTATTTGATGCAGAAGTTGATCAAATAAAATAGACCAGTGCATACAGATCAAAAATAGACCAGTGTTATATTCAATGTCCAGTAAATGTTTTACTTTGCTCCAGATTTTACAGATTAAGGTAGACCGATTGGAGCATCTTGTGCATCTTAAGGATCTACGCATCGAGGACTTGACAAAGCACTTAGAGCGATATGAGGCATGCAACTCATGATCTCATTATTAAAATACAGAGCCACCATCAGGAATTTTATTTCAGGAAGTGTATACTGTATGCACTTAAGGCTCTTAATAAACTCTTACAGAGAACTGGTCTGTTGTCCATATGAAATCATCTCATTTTCCTCACCTGTGATTGTTGGCACTCAGAATAGAAGCACTGATGCCAATAACTAACATATTATATCAGCTGAGACCATCTACAGCAGTTTATGCCTTACACTGGAGCCCACCAAACTTTGGCAGTAAAATCCTGGGGACATTTAATCAGTTCTGTGGATGATTTAGTTTACTCAATGAATTATTTTCTAATTTAGACTTCACTGTATTTTGAAATTTTGCTGAGCATTCTACATTGTTCATGAGTCACCTGACTTCATTATTAGGTGTCATTTCATAAAAAAAGCCATGTTTGTGGTTGATGTTAGACTGAAAGTAAAGAGTTTGCATTAAAATGGATTTCATTCTGACGTCAGCATGGAAACTGACTCCTTTGGCCAAAATTGTTGATGACAAGTCGTAAACGTCATGATCAAGTTTCGCTTCTCCTTTCTTGAGATATAAATATATATCTTATCCCCCCACTGTAAAAAGTAATTAGTTTAACTTAATTGAAAAACCTGTGGAAACTGATTGCCTCAAATTTCTCAAGCAAATTAGTTTATAATTTTTGAGTTAATAAAACTTACTGTAACTTTGTATAGGTAACTTGTGTATATGTAGAGGTTACCAGAAAACTTGAGTGTTGCTAACTCAATTTGACAAGTTCAGCCAACTTAGAGATATAAGTTAAGCTTAGTGCACAGAACAGTTATCTTAACAAGTCTGCTTTGTTCATATTACTAGACAAATGTGTGTAAACAGATTGCCTTAAATTTCTCAAGTAAGCTGTACTCAAAACTTAAAGTTGTTAATACAAAGACAGAAAACAGATTGTTAGCACAACAATAGGGCATTTATTTGTTTAAAACAATGTTACTTCAAGTCATTATTTTTTAGGCATGCTATCAAATCAACAATTTAACACTAAGAAAAATTGCACATACTGCACTCAGCCATATTTTAATAAGTTTTTCAGCAGTTGAGCTCTCTTTTCACTCAATAAACAAGTACTTCCCCAAAAAAAGAGCACATAGAATATGACAAGAAAATGGTTATAATTAGTGCTGAGCATTGACGCACATTTAAAAAATATTTTAAATGAAATTTCTACTCCAAATCATTTTCTGAAATATAAACATTTAAACAGTGGTTGTGATGATAACTTGTTTTCATGACATTTGTTCAAACATTAAATACTGAAAAACGGATTACATAAGACATGATAAATTTCATTAAGTTGTACTGTATCGCTCAACATACTTTATGATGCTTACTCACGTTTATTTCATGTTATAACTAGCAGTAAAGAGGAAGATCGATGCTTGTAATCTGGCTTGTAAACCACTGGCTAGCTAAAGTTAGTATGCTAACTGACGGTTACAGTAATGCTCCTCAGTCAAAAACTAATTAAATCTGCCTTTTCTTTTCCTCAAAAACGATAGCACACACTGTGACAATATAGTTTATAAGTAGATCACCAAAAACTTACCTAATCTTGCGGCCACATTTCAAACACGATCTGACTCTGAAGTTCAGTTTGTTGTCTTCTTCTGGTGATGCTTTGTTTAAACCAACCTTCCGCCACCTACTGGTCTAGAGTTATTAGGGAACATAGTGGGATTTAATCCAACAAACTAGATGCTCTTAAATACTGTTTACTAAAGTTGTTTAGTTTAACTATTGCATCCACCTGAAAGTTCACATAACACAGTGTAATTAAGTAAATTCAACAAATTTGTAAAAATCAGTTATGTTTACTCGCTTTTCTTAAGTAGATTCAGTGATTACTTTTTACAGTGTTTGACACATACAGGAAAACACTGATGTTAACCTATCCACAGAACTGGCTACCTATTAAGTTCCGTATCAGTTACAAAATATTATTACTTGCCTATAAGGCCCTTAATGGGTTAGCTCCTGCGTACCTAACTAGTCTTCTACAAGCTACAATCCATCACGCTCCCTAAGGTCGCAAAACTCTGGACTTTTGGTATTTCTCAAAAGTGCCTAAGTGCGATTCAGAAAAAACGAACGTGTGCACAAAAACACGTGCTTACGCCTCTCTTCCAGATGTGACATTTATAAATCGCAAATGATCTTGAAATTGTGACTGGTGTCAGATCTCCGCCTTGTAAACGCCCCCTAATTAATATTATTACCACATAAAATAGCACACGCCAATATCCAAATTTCTATGCTTGAGAATAACGTGAACGAAGAAGAAAAAAAACTTTACTGAGTCTGAAATTAAGGGTCCTGCTGACGGAGGTTCGTGCGGGGACGCTTTTTATTTAATAATGTGTAATTATTCTGTGGACAAACAATGTGTGTGTGGTTATATTTTTTCTATTGACTATTATCAAAATTACTTCTAGAAACACAGAAATAATAATAATAATACGGTTTGATTACGTCTTTAATAGATTTGTCCGAACATTTCTGCCATTAACTGACAGTCACCACTGATAAGCTACCACTAAATATTGTAGAAACTTAATTGGCTGTAAAGTTGCTAAGTTGCTTTTTGTATCGTG
>NW_015505640.1:314708-318383 GCF_001515645.1 Sinocyclocheilus grahami | reverse complement strand
AGGAGAACTGGCCCCCCGACTGAGCCTGGTTTCTCCCAAGGTTTTTTCTCCATTCTGTCACCGATGGAGTTTTGGTTCCTTGCCTCTGACTTGCTTAGTTGGGGACACTTCATTTCCAGCGATATCGTTGACTTGATTGCAAATGATTGCAAAGATACTATTTAAACTGAACTGAGCTGGATGATGACATCACTGAATTGAATGATGAACTGTCTTTAACTGAAAAGTTAGTTTACGATTATCATTTTGCATTATTGACACACTATTTTCTTAATTAATGCTGTTCAGTTGCTTTGACACAATCTGTATTGTTAAAAGCACTATATAAATAAAGGTGACTTGACTTGACTTGACTTAACATGTATTATTACTATTATTATTATTATTGACAAAGCATGTCAGATTGTGTTGTTGAAAATTGTTGTGTTGTTTGCTCAGCCAACTTTCCAAAAGATGCTCAAAGGGTACCTCAAAAACATAGAGTGGCATCGAAAGGTCCATTGAAGAAGACTTGTCAGCACGCCACAGTTGCCCATGCCAGTTGACACAGTCTTAGTTTCACTTCCCCCCATGTGCCTGTCCAATGTGTGTAAGGGTACTAACATTCTCTATATTTCTCTGGGGGTCCATAAACAGCTCCCAATTTTCACCACAAGCTATTCTTTATCATAAAGTCATCAGAGGGGAGACCTGTAATTTGGGGTTTTCCTTCAAAAATGCAGATTTGGCTTCAGCAGGGTTGCAGCAGCTCATCCTCTCTCTCTGCTATTTTGGCCAGAGGAGTTCACAAAGTCTTTTTGGAATAGTATTTGGCAATCACTTTGTGTCTCTCTCGTGAGGCATGTGTTTATTCTAACATCAACCCCATTTGGAAACCTAAGACCAAATGTAAACAGTTCTGAAGCAAATTTGAGAACGGAAAAAAGCTTTCTCTGTCTATATGAAAGAGATTATTATGAATTACGAATGATTTCTTATAATTGACTGAATATATATCCTGAAAGAAATACGTTTCATATGGGAAATAAATACAAGAAGCTGATACGCAGAGTATTTCACATGTGTCCATAAAGTTCTCAGAGCTCCCTGGTGACTCAAGCTGAACTCTCGGAAAGAGGCCGGCAGAACTTGGGGGTTGGCTCTTTGGGTGGTAAAGCTGCATTAAAGCTCTCTGAGTCACACTGAATTACAGTCAAAAGCATGCCTGAGCCCCTCAGCATGCAGACGACATACGAAGCACACTGTGAGAGCGTCTGGAACGGGAGTTGTTCTCATAAAGAGAGAATGAGTGTGGAACTCCCTCTGTCTCTCTGGTCTATAACAATGTCTCATTTTTAAGACCATCTACAAAAGGACAGGATAAAAGAGTCCAATAGAGAAAAAGTAATCGTAAGTTCTGCAGATACTCTTCTTGAGGCATGCAGGCAGGTGTGTGGGGTGGAGTTCCAGGATTGTTCAAAAGTAGTAAAAAGCATTTACTCCTTCACTACCTTTTTAGGGTCCATTTCAAGTGTGCGTGTTTAGTGCTTACACTTCAAAGATGTTTTATTTGTCTTCACAACAAATTGTTTTTATGTTGGATATTTTTCCAGTTATTTATAATTCTGAATATTCTGTGTTCAGAATAATCATACATTGAGCTCAATCGACAGGAACTGATTGATTATTGAATATTGATTACTTATCATTATTATAAAAAATAATGAATGCACTTGCAATTAAATTAAATGGGCAATTTGTTTGGAGAGATAAAGCTTGTGATTTTATAAAAGCACAATTCATAAATACATAAATATTATTTGAGATTAAAGGTTGTTTAAATCAATGTTTTTGCAAGATTTCAGGGTTGTAAACACTATTATGTTGTCATGGAAAAAAATGGATATAACTTTAGTAGGTAAGCAATTTTGTAACACTAAAATAATGCTAATATGCATATTGTTTGTAACAATATAGCCATACTATTGAAACAGTGAGTATTTTAATGTATTTTAAACAGATTGGCCCATTCACTTCCATTGTAAGTGCCTCACTATTGCCCAGATGGTTTTTAAAGGTGAGGAAAAAATTAAATTAAAACAATTGTGGTAATCAGAATTATGCCACAAATGCTGTCGATTCAGCTTAACTTGCACTGAACCCAGAATATTCCTTTAAGTGCAATGGATAATAGTAGGCCTGTAATCCTCAAACTGAAAGTCTTCACTACTGTGCTGTTCGGGATTGGACTGCAGAGACAATCAACCTAAGTGTTTATTATGGCAATTTATCAGCATTTGGAAGGTTGAGATCATCACGTCAAGTAAAGAAGTGTAAAATGACATGACAATAGTGTTGTTTTGTTTTGCACACAGTAAAAACAAACAAAACTTAAGGCATGACACTACATAGTAAAATCATAAAAATGTGATGGTACAGTTCCAGTGAAGAAAAAATATTTGCTTGACAGAGTTCAGATGTAGGGGATAGACTTGATTACTATCCCAGTACATCTGTTTCTGTTCAGACTAAGACATAACTGTCTGAAGCCTTCCTTTCTTTTATGTTGTTTAAATGACTCTTGGAAGATTAATGAGGGTGGAGTTTGTAACGCAATGAAAACCACATGTAATCAATCAAATTTACTAAAAACATCTAAGAAAACATCTGTAAATAAAATGTCTTTTTATACCAGGTAATTGGCATGTTTATTGTGTTTTCCACCCTACAGTCACTACTTTTCTCATAGGATCACCGAGGATGGGAAAGAGATCCATAAATGTAGTTTGGAATTGATTTGCATGGATGTTTCCTTTGCATCCTCAGATGTTCACATAATCTGTGTTCTCTATTGAATTTTTCGCCTGTGTAATCTGTAAACAAGCTGTCTGCTGTCATCAGAAACATGATCCATCTATTAGTCTAAATGAGATGCATCCTGGATGATACCATAAAAACAAATACTTTACGGATTACTGTTCTAGACATGTCAGTTGTAGGATTGAAGATGGCCTAATTTAAGTTTCATTAAGCTTAAAAGCCGGTGTTGAAATGAACTAGTCCAGGAGAAAACTGATGACAAGCATGGGAACAATCTTGAAAAAGTGAGAGATAAACTCAGATTTCAGTCAGGTGTTATTAGAGAGAGATGTTAACCCTGTGACACACCCAGGGGTAAAACAAATCTCCCCCTTAAAAACAGACTTGCACAGTGTGAGTCAGTATGAATAAAGGGTTGTGCAAGCAGTAAGAGAACTGTTCCTTCCTTTGGCAAGATAAGAGAACCACACACATGTGCACACTAACACTTGCCAAATGCCAGATACAAGTAAAAATTGACTCTGGTAAGGCATGGCCAAGCTGAATTTTCAGCCGTCATTATTCCAGTCTTCAGTGTGATCCCTCAGAAATCATTCTAATGTTAGCAATATTTTCAGAATCACTGATCCGTATAACTTCTATAACAAAACTGCAATGTGCTTGTATTGCTTTTCTCATGTTTTTAGCCAAACAGTTGATTTTGCTTATGGTGGAAGTTTTTATAAATAAAAGTTTTTAAGAAATTTAATAATTCTAATATGCCGGTTGACGCTAAAGAAACATTTGTTATTACTATCAATATAACAGTTGTGCTGCTTAATATATATATATATATATATATATATATATATATATATATATATATATATATATATA